>NW_020799100.1:6859894-6908456 GCF_003259725.1 Athene cunicularia
GAGGCGGCCCCGGGGCGGCCGGGAGCCGCGGGCGGGCGGCGGCTGAGCCCTGAGGCGCGAAGCTCTCGGCAGAGTTGGAGCAGTAGCCGGGGCGGTGAGGCAGCTGCGCCCGTCTGAGGGACAGGACCGGCCCCGGCCCCGCGGGAACGGGCCGCCCGCGCTGGCCCACGGCTTCTCACGCCAGCGGGAAAGGGAGGGAAGAGAAATAACGTTTGGAAATAATGCAGAATGCCTCTCTCTAAGTCATTTACCTTACCGAGGATGTAAGGTTGATGGTAGAATCAAGGCTTGGGAGAGAGGTGTTGATTTATAGATGGTGCTTCAGCCGCTTTCCTCTCACGAGCTGAGTTTATTAAATTGGGGATCTCCCGTGGCCACCACCGTTAACAGTCCCGGGTCTTGGTGCAGGGAAACTTCATCTTCTGGGGATGATCTCGATAATTAAATCATTTATACGGTGTGTATCTTCAAAACAACATGCAAGGGTGTAAAGGTGTTTACAACCTGCTTTTTCATAACAGCTAGATCTGCATCTGCAGTTGTAAAGATTCTATAGTGCTGAAGAAGCCTGGGAACGGGCAAAGGTGGGCCTCTGAGCCTGGACTCAGCTCATCAGTCTGTCTCCATCCTAGTTTCAGTTTATGTGCATACTGCATGCATGTATCTTTCAATTCCTTAAAATCACCGTGGCTATTTACATTATTTAGTCTGTGCATTCAGCAACAGGAACACACTGGGGGAAAAAAAAAAATAAAGTGTAATTCAGAATTCCTGTTATTTCTTTGTAAGTTTCTGCATAGACCAAGTGAAACTGAGTTTCTCTTATTCTCTACCATGCCCCTGGACATACTTCATTTAGTCAGTTAGGTTATGCTGTTTACAGAAATATTGGGGAAAAAACACATCTTGAAGAAACAAAAACATCTTAAAACTGTCTCTTAAGAGAAATTATATTTTTGGTTATTTAATATCTTGCAGTACATAAATAAAGAATAGCTAAGACCACCTGTGATTCTAATATACTACTGCTAATACATAATTTTTCTGTCATTTTTAACATTTACTCTTTGAGACAACTCTGCCCTGAGCTTGCTCAATGAAAAAATTCAGGAGCCCACAAGAAATCTTACTGAGTCATTTTTCTTGGTTCTTCAGGTAAAAACAGTTAGGGTTTTGATACTCAAAATTATTTCCTGCCAACGTGAGCAGTTTGTAGGGGGCAAAGGGAAAAAGAAAATTCCTCACTGAAGAGCATTGCAAAGGTGCTGAAGGAACTGACCCAAAATATGCCTCCTTTTCAAAAACTTATATATTGGTACCGGTAAATATGAAGCAATGGAAATGTGTCTTCCCAGTTTGTGTAGGCTGCAACCCAATTCTGAAAAAAAGTTGTGAGATTTTAGTAATTCCAAAGCCAGCCTCTTTGAAAAGCAAGGGATGTACAGATCAAAGATGAGGAACCAGAAAGATGATAGTTCAAATCTAGGATCAAAATTGCTGCTTACATGAATGTCAGAGTACTGATTTTGTATCTTCCTTTCTAGAGCTTAGGTATTTTATTCTGTTCTACAGATTTCTAAAGACACAAATTTAAGATGAAGAAGCTGGTCTAGTTCTTCAGAATGAAATCTCCTTTCAGCAATACTCTGGAAATCTAATTCTGTTCTTCTTAAGCAAAGCACAGCTGTAAAGATCCTGAGGTAAGTATAAAGTTGTTTAGGAAATCCATTCGATCCTATGCAGCACAAAGTCTCAAACTACTGCTATACATTACTTTATTGGGAAGACTGGAAGTAACAAACCAAACCAATTTCTCATGAATCTTGAAGCCATTAAACAAATATCACCAGGAACTGAATCTAAAAATAAATTCTTTTAAGTCAGAAGAGTCCTCTTTCAAAAGTTTGCTTCAAATATCTGTGACTTAGTCCTGGTAGGTGGAATACTTCTTCAGCAGTATAGATCAGTCATGAACTATGCTAAGCCTAAAGAGTAAATTTTCCTTCCCAGGTGACATGGTTGTTTTGGTTTCTTCTTTCTCTGGATAGACTTTAACATTTGCTTTTCATTAAAACAAAAATTAGATACCACAGGCTGAACATGGAAGTAGTTCAAAACCAAAAAAAGGTCTAGAATGAAGTTGATCTGTTAGTGACAGAAACATAAACCAAGACAGCCAACCAGTCTGGATTCCAGGTTTTAAGATAGTACCATAGTCTAGTAAAGATAGTCCTGCTATTAGCAGACTAAGATCACACATTATTATTAATGCTTCTCCTTACAATGCTGTGGAGTTGCCTATTGTAGCCATTAACATAGAGCAGTCATAAAAGGATGGCAGTCTCATCAAGGGAAGACACAGAAGGATAACTGCTGGAGGTGGACATTCAATCCCACCTTTGTCTCTTCAGCCACTGCTGAAATAAATGAGCCAAAGTTGATAAACTCAACAATGGAAAATTGTTGCCAGAGGTCAGGTGGACTATTTGGTATATACAGTAATTTCAGATACCCATGAGATGCTCCCTAGTGACTTGGGGTTAGGGAAACCAAAAAGGTCTGCTTGGAGTGCCATGCCAATATTAAGTATTAGTCCATCAGAAAGGTACGTAGGAAGATGTGAAACTCCAGGTATATTATATGCTTGCTCCAACAGAACTAGAAGCAGATTCCAATGCAAGACGAGATGCGTGGATAATGTGAGCATTTCTTTTAGAGGAAGTACTGCAGTAGAAGGAACAGATACAGATTTTTCTAAGAATCGTAACAAAGATTTTAATAACTGGCAATAAGAGACCTTAAGCACATCAAGCATACAGGTACCAAATACCAGAAGTTCATTGAGCAAGAAAATTTTGACACTCAAATTTCTTGAGTGGGCTAAACTGGCTTAGAAGAAAGTGATGGATAAAATATTGCTAGATATGCTGGTGCCAAATGGCATTTTCTTGAGTAAAACCATGTTGGTTTATACAGAATTGTAGCTGAATGCACTAAAGATTTTCTCTGTAACAAAGGACAGTGTCTCTGGTACATAGCTGCCTTACTGGTCAATGCAGTGCTGATGCTAAGGACCTGCTTGACACCTCTTGGCCAGCTCAAGTTCAGAAGAGCCTTCTGAGTCATTGTCTTTAACTGGTAACCAAGTTACGCTGAAGCACTGGTTTTAAATTATTCTCATGCCTCCTGTGGGAATGGAGGTCATTGTCTGCATTGCAACAATCTCTGTTGAGACCCAAGACACAGCTGCTGGTCTCACTGCTGAATAGGATCTTTTACGCTCTACTCACAGCCACCTGGAGTGGAGTATCGCCACACCTACCAGAGTTCTGTCAGCCTGTGCGTCCAAGAATGACACGGAGACTTTCTGGTTTGCTTCTTATTCTTTGATTCAGTTAAAGTCCTCAAAAACTTCTCTGGAATTTTGAGGAATTTTTGTAGTTTATGAGACTGCTCTCTAGACAACTAAGGTAGGATAAAATACCTCTCTAAATAACTGAAGTGCTTGTTTGGTCTGCCATTTATGGAAATTGCTCCTTCATACAGTTAACAGGCTTCAAACCAGAGAGGACAGGAAGTCAACCAGATCCCAGTGCTGACCCTGCTTTCTAACATTGTCTGAAATACAAGGGTTGACTTCTTTGGTTTGGTCTTTTCAACAGACTAAGAGAAAGCTATTTTAAACAGGAGTTGAAATATTTACAGTTAAGTCCCTTAATATCTGTAGGAAACTACCCAAATATGAAGGGCGTTGAAATCCCAGCTGTCTGCCAGAAAGTGACAGAAGGGACTGAACAGCACTAATAACATTGTCCTGCCCTTTATATAACAGGCAAAAAAAATTATAGGGACATTTGAAGTATTGTCAAGCTCCAAAAGGACACTTGAGGAAGTTCTTGTATACATCAACATGGGATCTCAGCTGTACTCCAAAAGGTTAAATTATTTTTCAAATCCAGTTATTTATACTTGATCAAATCAATGAGACTGATCCAGAGTTGTACACACTGGTTTTGGAACGTTGCTATTTTTTCAAATGATACATCAGTCTGATGTAGGTGTCTATGAGGTGTGGCTGTAACACATGATCAAAGCATAACAACAGCAGTCCACCTGTACCCAACACGTGTTCACTTTGACAAGGCACAGGTCATTACACAAAACTGAAATATAAGGGACAATCAGGATCTTTTTTTTTATAGTTATGAGTATATTATGTCATTATATATTTTTCTAGCTATGTTCCTGCTGAACAGAAAACTGATACATTCCACTAGAGTGACACACAGACACAATCTTGCCCTTAGTCTGGGGAGTATTCAAATTTGTAAACGATTAGGGAGGAGAAAGTGAGGCATGAAACACCAGTCAGACGTTTTTACTTTCTGGATCAAAAGAAGGATCCAGAAAGTAGGGAAAGTTGCTGTACTATTTCCCTCTCACTGAGAAGAGCTGAATTTCATGAAGCTAGACTAAATACACGTAGCTATAGAAAACCATATATGAAATTCCACTCCTGTATTATTACCAGCTCCTGGCGAGAACAGGTTTTGCCCCAGACTTTCTACCAGAAACTGTACATCATGTAGTAGAGCTAAGAGAGAAGTAAGTAATTGCAATTTATGATGGGATATCACTTTTCAGAAATTGTACCCCCAGAACCAAGAAGGTGACTAAACAGAAGTTGATATTTTTGAAAAGGAAATGAAAACCAATGTATTTTGGTGGTCATCTTGGTGAAAAATGTACCAGAAATAGGTTTACAGAACAGTTTGTATCATTCAAAAGACTGAAGAAAGCAACTTCTGCCTTGTGCCATGTTTACAGGCTATGAAATAATAATACAAACATATGATATTGACTCTCTCTTCAAGGCTTTCCATCATTGTGTGATGCCTGTCTCCTTTGCTCACTTTTTAAATTTTCAAAGAAAAGCCTTTCACAGTTTGTACAGTTTCACATCCAGAAAGAACTGCTGTAAGTAACTGCAAATCTTGTTTCAAAATTCATCTCTAAACTGTCTTATTCCAAGATGCGTACCAAAAACCTGACAGCAGTTAGGCTGCTCCTGCACTGTGACCGCTGCCTAGCATGTTGACCAAAACTGCAAATCTGTTTCCTGAGAATGTCCCATCTATCTGGATGAATAGATTATTGTAAACTCAAGGTGACAAAAAAATATGCACCTTTTCTACAAATATGGCTCCCTCGTTAATATGCAGAAGAAAGAACAGAAAAGTTTTGCAATTTTAATGGCTAGAGAGGGGTGTTACTTATTTTCATATCACTTGAACACAAGGTGGTGCTAATGCTCCTGTCACCAGTACCGTCGCTTCCCCAGTAAGCCTTGCTCAGGTGATGGTAGCCGATGTGTAACTGGTGTACCAGACGTTTAATTTTCCTTAATTATAAGAAATAACATCCATTAAGATAAAACGTTTCATTTAAACTCTTGGGTTTGTTTTGATAGACTGAAAAAAACTCCATTACCAAATGACATTGAGAAATATTTTCTTCATTGTTTGGTTTGAACCCCAGAACCCTCCAAACAGACCAGTTGTATTCTCAGTTTCCCTTCAAGACCCGAATAAAAATGAATTCTTGGTCAAGAAAGAAAAGGAAAAAAAGCCTTAAGAGCATCCATTCTTTTTCAGTTCCTAAGAAAGAACTAAAAAAACAAAAAACAAAAAACAAAACAACCCCCAAAAAACCCCACATGAAATGAACATGTGAAATATATAAATAAGTATACACCCAGATAATTGAAAAGAGCTGGAGATGTGAAAAGATCAGTTTAAATGCTTTCTTGCTCTTACATGAAGTCCTTTGGTACTGCAAAAAAGGTGCATCTAAACTAGAAGATTTTTAAAACCTTCTACTAAGAAAGATGACTATTAAAAATCATTATTGAAAAGTATTCAGTGAAAATGTTTATTCCTGCATATGAATACATGCTGAAGAGGTTTGAGTCTATCAGCTTGGCCATTAGAATGGAACTAAGGTAAAACACTTTTGAAGAGAGATAGCAGGGATCATTTTTTTTCCTAAATAAAATATTGGGAAAACTTCTCATTGCATTGAAAGCTGACACTGAAGGAGATAAGGAATGTAAAAAACAAAGTCATGTTTCACAGAGTATTTTGGATCCATTGTTTCATGAACCTCATAGTTAGCCCACAGTGTAATTTATTGTATGGGAAGGAAATCATAATAAGGATCTTTTTTTCAAATATAATGTATAAAGACATAAAGTCCCTTCTTCCATATTTCTCTTCAGGTTCATCTGATAATTACACAATTATTGTGTTAGAGAGCAGTTCTGACTCACAGTGCAGTGCAATATTTTTTGAGGTGTTTGAGAGCAAACATACTTTATGAAGGATCATCTACCCAGCCTGCTGCTCTCTTTTTCTATTCCCTTTTATTACATAATACTCCCCTATGTTCCTGCTGCTTTTCTTCTTTCTTGTATTTTTGCTGATCTCTGTTCATCATGTATTTACTTTTCCCTTAGGAAAATATACAAACCCAAGACCTAAATATCTTAATCTCTTCAGCTTAATTAGACATGAAAGTAACTCTGGCCTCATTAAGAAATGTCCTAAAGCAACAGGTAAAATGGAATCAGCTGAGTTTGAAATCTCATTCAGAGATCAACTTGTCAGACAGTCCTAGTTGTTAAAGAAGCCTGGGATATAGCTACAGTAGAGGAGAGAAAAACTAAACGCTTAGTATAAATCTCAGTGGAAGAGATGACTAATTAGAGATAATTATACACCGATTTCTTGCATTAAAAGTGCTTTAAAACATAAACATTCAAATTTTACTCAGGCTCCCAAGTGCTTCCTAGGAGACAAGCTTGCAAAAAATGTCTTTTACATGATGTCAAATGCTTTTAAGCCAAATTATTTTTAAGAGGCATCTCACTGAAAATTGTGATGCCTTGAATTTTCTTGTTCACCTTCAGTTTAGTAAGAAACTGCAATAAAATGTATGGCCTAAGTTAGTATCCTAATTGCCCTGTAACAAGGTAGTCAATAGTCATGAAGTACTGATTTGCTACTGTTCACTAGCAACTTCAAAACCTGTACCCAAAATTCACTTGATAGGAAGCCACTGAGCTATCCTCAGAACTGAGGTCAAAACCATCAGAACATTGATAAGGGACATCAAAAAGGATGCTCTGCTAAAAATGTATCATCTGTGAGGATTAAAAAAAAAAACAAACACCAAAACTTGGGATAAAATCTATAAGCACATTTCTGGAATATTTATGTAAAATTCTGAGTCAGTGTAGAAAATTGTCTTAGGGATCTTTACCCATTAATACTACTTACACTGGAGCAAACAGAGCATTTCAAATTTTTACAATGGAACTCCCTTTTTCTTTCAGTTTTATATTTCTTATCAAAATGTATCACATGGCTCCCACAAATTCTTCAGGTCAGTAACAGACTGTAACATTTGTTAATGTGCTTTTTTTTGAGATAATAACTTAAGATACCACAATTCAAAGCACAAACATTTTTGAGGTTTTGCATAGTTATCATGCAGGTGTTCAGAAAAATCTGTATATACTTATTTATTCAAGATTCATTGAGAAGAAGTGCCAGTTTTTCATCTTCTAAAATACTGTCAATTCATAGAGTTTGCTTTGGAAAAACAGGAACATACAGCATTCATCCATGTCAAATTCTTTATCTTATTATTGCACATTTATGTCAGGAGAACATTTACTGTCTTTATTAACAACCTGAACACTATGAACTGTGTGAATGCACACTCAGCAAGTTTGTGGATAATACCAAGTTGCAACGAGTGGTCCATGCACAAACCAGAGCTCACAGGAACCTTATGAAGTTCAGTGAAGGATGACACAAAGCCCTGTATGTGAATGCCATACTGCCATGCACCTGTACAGTACAGGCCCAGGGCAGAGAAAGCAGCAAGCATCTGGGGATCCTGATGTGTTGGAGAACGGCTTGCAGAGAGCAAGGCCATGGCTCCCTGCAGGAGCTGGTCGGCCATAGCTCCCTGCAGAAGTCAGTCCCAGCCACCTGAGGTAAACAAAGCAAAGAACCCAGGGTACAGTTATGTAAACAAGGATGGAGATCCAGGGCTCAGTTGTGCTAGCGAGGATTGTTGTGAGAACACAGAGATAAGTTGGGGCGCATTATGACCTTGGGGGTCAGCGGAAAACAGTTCTGGGAGAGAAGCAGGTTCACAGCAAGAAAGATGTTTATGCATACCAGAGATGCCACAAGGGGCTGGGGTATTATAATATGACTTTTTAAATGTACCCAATGGCTGAGATATTATAATACAGTTTCTTAAATGTATCCAATAGAGTTGCAAGTAGTGTATTGTAGACTGCTTATATAAGGTGTGATTTCTATCAATAAAGTTGAAGCTTGCTCTATCATTCACATTGAATCGGCTGCTTGCTTCCTCCGCCCACCGCACTGATGAACAAACTGGAAGAGTCAGCAAGGTGTCCCTGCAGCAGAAGACAACAGCCGGCCAGACTGCATCCAGCAGGGTCTGCTGGGAAGCCATCCTGTGCCTCTCTTCTGAGACCAGATCTGACATACAGTTTTGAGCTCCCCAGTACAAGACAGACATCGACTTTCTGGAGTAAGAGTTCAGCAAGATGAGACAGGACAAAAGGCAGCAGACACACATTGGAACATACAAAATTCCAACTAGATGTTAGGAGAAATGTCTTCACCATGGGGTCATCAACTACTGGAAGAGGCTGCCTGGGGAGGTTTGCTATCTTCGGAAATATTCAGACTTGAAAGAGCCAGGCTCCAAGTGGGGGTTAGACCAAAAATTTCTTGAGATCCCTTCCACCTTAGGTTATCTTATGGTCCTATGATAGCTCACTTTTTTCATTACACCAAAAGAAAACGAAGTAAAAATACTTGCATATAAAGCCTTCATGGCAACTACATTTATAATAAACTATTATGGGCAACTTTAAACCAGAACAAAACCTTTCAATTATTTAACCCATTCTTCCAATGAGATAATAGTCCTAAATAGCCACAAAAAATACAAAAGTTTTTGAAGCACTTCATTTGAACCTCAAAAAGTGGAGTTTATATCATCATTACCCTCCAGTGAGTTACTGTATTCTAGTCAGGGTCACTGCTATCAGCATATTTTGAAGGAGACCAGCCATTCTAAGTAGGTAAAGAATTAAAATATGTAAATAGTCATAACAATAATGAATGTTTAATCATGGTGAAAAGTTTTAAAAATGGCAGCTCTTAAGTGTACAAATGTCAGTTTTTATAACTAGAGTTGGTACTTTGGTACTAGCCATGTCAATAGACTGAATAGTAGCACATGTACAAGGTTAATATTCTCACTATTTATCTTCGCTTGCTTATCATCAGAACACACTGCCAGTGATGATGGGGACAGAGAGTCAACTAAAGTGAAGAGTGTGGACACTCACAATCATAGAAAACGCACTGCAATGAACATAAATACTGCAAGGTGTTATATGAATGTTAGGAAAAAGCAATGAATTTGCAAAATTTGTCATGTCAGTAAAAAGCAAAATAAGAATATTGTGACCACATTTGCTCTATAACTGTATTTTAAGCAGAAAAGAATCCTTTAAGAGGCAGCCTTCAAGACAAGGGAATTAGACAGCTATTATTTATCTGACAGATAATATAAATCTGTAATTGGAAGGTGTCTGAGTCTTACAGTGTTACAGCATATAGACAGTTACAGAAATATCCTGATAATTATTAGTGCTGTTTGGGGGTGCCAGGTGCAGAAGACTGGCTCCACCATTCCTCAGTACATTTTTAACTAAAAGTAATGTGATGAGAGTGTTAGTATTCAAGGCTGCCAGTTCTTCTCTGCTAATTTACATTTATATTCTTAATGTCTAGATTGAGCCTAGGGAAATTTAAAACTCTATTTCATTAATGCTAACTTCTACAGAAATCCCAATATGCACAGAAGTTCCTAGATTGCAAGGCTAGTTAGATGAGAATGCAGAAGCTAAACATAATTGCTGGGTGGTTATGATAGTTAAATATGTACTGTCAGTTTTGACTTTTGAAATCCCTATAGATGTAAACTCACTGTTCTAAAAGTTAAAAATATAAAGTAACAGAGTAATGGATTACAATATCTTTAAAACAAGTGTTTTGAGTTTAAACTCTTGTTTGTGGACATGATTTAAACTTAAGGCATAAAAACATTGTGTTTGGCTTTTTCACAGAAATTTCTGTGACGAGTTAGATAATTTAATCTCTCTTTTTTTGGCTTTTGAATGGATGGCAAATTACTAATACGTGTGCAGCCATTTTAACAGTCCAGATTGGGTTGTGTTCTGGCAGGCTTTTGTGAAGTGCTGCAGTTTTAGAATGCTAATGCAGCATTAATGTGCACCCATTTATTGTCTGTCATCAGCTCTGTGCAGAAGGTTCTGATGCAACTTCTTTAAAAATAACCCATTTAGAGATCTGGATGCAGAGATCTTGGTCACCTGCAGAAATCCCTGCATATATATATGTAAAAAAAAAAAAAATTATATATATATATATATAAACACATGCCTCTTGGTGCCTGAGTTTTGTCTAAACTGGCTATGTTACTTTTTTCTTGCAAAGCTGAACACTACCTGTTTTTATACCAGTCTGATTCAGTAATAATTGGCTCGGAATGAATAAGACTTGCTAATTTTGTTATACAGTGATTTAGTGCCTTAAGTCTACCTGCAATTTCTGCCAGGCACATTACTCCAAAACTTAAGTTCTGAGTTGCCTCAACCTTATGGAACCTACTCAATGCATATCCATTCAAAAATAAATAAAGCATGTTTGCTTTAAGTGATCAGAAAGTTCTTTGTATCCATCTTGCACAGGTAAGACTGCACTAGTATGAGACTGTAGAGAATCAGACCCAGAATAAATAAATTAGAAGTGATTATAAAATATGCATGGAGCATTTATGTAAAACCATATTTTCTGCTAGGTAATCTCTTAAGGAATTTATAGTACAGTATATCACCAAAGAGAGAAACTGGAGAAAAGGTTAATAGCTGGACTAATTATAAATCGAGATATATATAATTCAGCCTCCTAAACAGCATCATGCCCTTGCGGTTTGAGTAAGAAGTTATAAGGGAAATACTCTTTTGGAACCTATTGGTCTTTTCTTTAATATTTATGAGTATACTAGCATTTAATTCATTATTTATACGTTTCTGACATGCATCTCATTTGTTTGATATATAATTTTTATTAGTAGTACTTTGTAGACAAGCAAGTACTTCAAGAAAGCAGAATATAAAGTAAATCTGCAATAGCCTTTGGGAAAATGTATTAAGTATGAAAACCTGACTAAATAATGTGTGGAGATATGGGACAGTATGTTAAACTTACAATTCTGCTATAGCTGAGGTAAATTTTAATATTTGTGTTATTCATCCTAACTGCAAAATCTTTAATTTTCATTTTCACTATACAACAATGGATAAGAAACAGTCATTCTCATGCAAAGGAGAACTAAAACACCACAGAGTTCCCTCATGCTCCTCTAACCAAAGGCTTCTTTATGTTGTTTGTATATTGGATGGGAAGAGGAAAATCAGTTTGAAACAATCCAGCATAATATTTGGTGCAAAAACTAATGACTGGCTGGAAGGTCTGTCTATAAATGAGTGAATTATGTACAATTTAGCTGTTTACAAACTGATAAGCGCACACACACGTATATATGTAACAGGAAGCAGTAATGTGCTGTCGAATTATTACTACACATCTGTGGTCTGCAAATGGAATGTAAATACAGTAAAGCAGCTCAAATAGCTTTGGATTGTAGAACTTGGGATGATGGGACCTTAAGCAGATGTACTGTTTAAAAGAGACTAATATACATCTGTGGAAACACATAGGAAAGATTTCTGGTATGAGAATTTTTAGATACGTCAATTTAAGTACAAAAATACAGAAATACTGTGAGTCATGAATAGAAGTAATAATAAGGCATAGGCCCAGTTCAAAGATAAATGGGAAAGTACACTGATACTCCTTGAAACTGTGCTTTGCAATACAATGTAGCTAAACAGTATGCACCTGACCAAATTTTTGCAGCTAAAGACTATTTCGGGACTTTAAACGCATTACTTTTATTCCCTCTTTCACAGAGTAACTGCCACAATTCTCAAATATTTGATAATTTTATTTTTTTTTTTTTTTTTTTTTTGACCTCATCAGAGATAATTATCCTTTTGCTAGATAACTTATCAAATGCAAAAAGAGCTTCTCTCCCATAAAACTCTCAGTGGTCATGGATAACAATCACAGGCATTTATTTTTTCTCAAAACTAGTAAAAGGGGCAACTAGTCAAGTCTGTCAGTAACTGCAACGAAATGCAATGGCTTTCAACCTTTTTGGAACAAGATTCACAGCTGACGTTCTTCCTGAATCCTATTCGCTCAGTTTTTGCTGAAGATAAAAGGCAGGAAGGCCAGAACCGTTTGGGATGCAAGCTGCAAGTGTCAGAGAAGTTACTGCAGTGAATTGTGTTGGAATCGATCTTGGCAAAGCGGAAATAGAAAAAAAGTCTGACCTGTGCCCCGCAGCTACTGCTTTCTTCCTGACTGATGATGTAGGAATAACATAAAAATAAGTAAAGCCTTGTATGTCACTGTTTGGGAATCACTAACCTAGGAAACGAGCACCAAGTTAGGTCTCTGCAAATTAGGTTCTACTCCCAGTTTGGCAACTAGACCATATTCCAGACCTTGTTTTTTCATCTGTTAGAATAACACTGACCTTTACAGAGAACATTAGTGTCTATTAATGAAAAGTACATCATGAGAGTGAGAAAAGGCTCTATAGTTACTGTGTGGAAGAACAGAAGAGAAAAGGGTAATAATTAATAATTTTACAAATTTAGAAAATAACTTTTGATATTTAGCTGTCTGAAGATATGTATATCATGTTTACTGGGCAGATTCTTTTGAACCAATATACTATTCTTTTCAAAAGCAATTTACAGCAATCTAGTTTCAATTTTTACTTTTAAACATGACTGGAAAAAACTTCAAAGAACAATCAAAGAGAAACAAACTTTGCCTCAGCTGATAATCTCACACAGGCCTCCTCTAAACACAAGCACTAAATCTTTAACTCATTACCCCTTTCCTTGTTAGAGGCTAAATGATACTTCTTTCCGTTGTAAAAGGAATGAAGAGTATGCATTTTCTGAGCTGCTGAAGCTTGTTATTGAAATTAAGCTTTATGACACTGCTGTTTTCCATACTTGGACCCAGTCTATTGGATTTGTGTGGCTGCTTCTAGAAATAAGAAGGGCAAATGTCAATGCATTTTCAAAAGCAAAGGCAAGGAACAGGTTGTTAAATGGGCTGAGTTAAGCAATCTCCTAGAAAGGACACCTACTAAAAGTAGTATGTGGAAGAGCTTGTCCTAATGTGCTCCTCCGTTTCTGTGACAGTACAGACCAAACTCAACAAAAATGCATTTAATACCTTTGCATCTCTGTGGTTTTCAGTAAGATTGATTCCTTTAAAAAGGCTGGATGGCAAGGAACATATCAACCCCTTCACTCATCTTTAAATAAAAGAATGTGTATTTCAGTGTTTATGAAGTAGTGAGGAAGTACTGCCTCTATTTTCCAAAGAATTCTTGTCAATTTTCCTTTCCACATGTTATAAACCATATTGATGTGAATGCCTTCTGAAGTTACTCAGTCAAAAAAGTAATTCATTTCAGTAGAACGATTTCTGAGGCACATCACTGCCCTGTAGACTTTCATCAGATTCCTTTCTTCACATGAAAAATGAGTACATTTCTAAACTGCAATTTTAAATATTGAATAAGGCTACTGATATCAATAAGTTTGATTATTCAAGACATGAGCTTACCAAGTGTTGAACACTATTATTACCAAGGTACAAAGCAGAAGCGTGCAGCCTTTTCTATCTAGCATGCAGCACTTTGGAGGATTGGACCCAAAAGAAAGAGCATGAACAATTCATAGGAATTAATGTAGAGAGACAGAAGCCAAGATATTACATAAGCCAAATATCTGGCCTTTTAGATTATTTAGATATCTTAATTTAGAAAAATACATTTAATTTATATTAAAAATGCATTCAAGCATAGACCAATACACTTTAAAAAAAATTTAGTCATGTGTCATCTATTTCAAAGTGTTCATATTCCCTTGAATCAAGGAGCTGGCAGCTCTGGATATTTAACACTTAATTAACACACAGTATTAGCAGATGATAACAACAGGTTATATTGATAACAATATGCACTTTGTAATTTGACAAGATTCATTTAGAATTAGCAACAGAGGGTGAGCTAGGAAGTAATTATATTAGAAATGGCATGCCAGTGAAAACCAGATTTTCTGGGATTGTATTAATAACTTAATGTATATAGTTTAAGGTCCTGCAGAGCCTGTATGTTAGGTTGATATTTTCAAATTACTTCAACGGCAGTAGAAGACAACTGAAATTAAACATATGATTACAACACTAGTTGTAAAAAAAAAAAAAAAAAAAAAAAAAAAAAAAAAAAAAGTTTAATTCTGCATCCAGTCGGTTTTCTAGTCAGGTTTTTCTCTTTGGAAGTCAAGTGAAATTCGGATGAGGAATGGGCATATATTTGTCTTTTGGCTGTATATGTATCGTCTTGGAGCATTAAGGTTTCCACTAAAAAATATGCCTTATTTTTTGAGCACTTTGACAAATGACAAATGCACTTGTTTGTGAATTAGGATCTCTGTTCTCTAAGTTGATTTTAACATGCTTAATATGTGCTTTGATTCTTACAGCTCTTTATCTTGCCTCTTGATTTTGGTAGTTTTCTTCTTCAAGGAGTACATGCTTTCAGATGGACGTTTTGCTGTTTTGCCTAGGGTATTCTGATTCATCTTATTCTAGTGTGTTTTCCTATTCAGCTAGTTGTCATGAATCAAAAATTTATTATCTTTTCATCAAGAGCTTTCTCTTTCCATGAGGTATAATTTTATTTACTTTCCCCCTTTCCTTTTGCCCTTTCTTTCTGGTTCTTTTTGATAATTCATTTAAAGGAAGCAACATTTTATTTAATGCTGTTGCAAACCATCACTGAATATATTACTACAGTGTAAATTATTCCTCTTTCATGAAACACTAGAAGAATTGTAATCATAAAATTCTGTAAAGTCAATGAAATAACTTGATTGAATGAGAGAAAACAATATCCTCT
Source organism: Athene cunicularia (assembly GCF_003259725.1). Taxonomy (NCBI): domain Eukaryota; kingdom Metazoa; phylum Chordata; class Aves; order Strigiformes; family Strigidae; genus Athene; species Athene cunicularia. Next base: position 6,875,150 of record NW_020799100.1, read on the forward strand.
CATTTCACTAATCTAGATCCTACAAATTACACAACAACACATCAGTAAGCACTGACAAGTCTAGTTTGCAGATGAGTAATTAAGGGCCAGTAGAGAGTAGGTGAAACTCTGAAAAACCTCATCTTAAATTCTTTGCCCAGGCTCTTTATGCTTGACAATATTTGGAACCAGGTGTTCCATAGATCACAGTAACATGGTTTTAGTAAACCTCCCTTTCTCTCTGCTGTCCTTCAGAATCTTTTGCATTACAGTTTCCAGATACTTGACAGAAATCAGTAATTGCTTTAATCAGCTTCAAAGTCTGACATTTCAAGTGAAAGATCAAAATAAACTTTAAGACACAGTGGAAGACTCCAAACTATTTTTCCTCTGAGGTGGTATTAGTATCGTGGCCTTTAACAGCAGCATCTCAACCTGTTATTCTGTCTTCTCTATTTTGTAATATGAAATATATTCTACACACATATGCTTCATCTATAAAGAAATATTTTCCATACTGAAAGTATAACAAAGAAGGAAATGTACCACAAATATGATAAAATTCCCAATTTACATTGGAAAAATACACCAGTTCAACATCTAGAGCTAAAAGATTAGACTTATCTTTCTCCATTCCCAGGCAGAAAGAATATTCTTCTCCCAAGCTGCACAGATGAGCTTAAGGGAATCATTCATAACTGCTTTATATAGAAAAAAAACTAATTGATGAAATTGGCTAAAGGAGAAGAACTCTATGGTTAAATAAAGGATTAGTATATTTGCATGATAACTATAAATTTTTAAATGCAAACATAAACCCTTGATTTGCATTTCAGATCAGTAACATATCAGGGACAGCTTTAAAATCTGCTGATAATATATATAGGAATTTGAAATGAAAGAATGGTACAAAAAGATGCAGAAAAGCTTAATGAGCAGAACAGCAGGAAAGGTGAAGTTCAAGCAAAATTTTCTTTGGCCCCTTTCACCTGTACACTACCACACGCACATGAACTGAGAAATGAAAATACCAAGAAATTAAATATAAAAATGGGAGGACAATATCTTACAAAATGAGGATGTTGTAAAAAGATAACAGGAAATAAGGCCATTCACAGTGAATACTAAAACCCACAAAGAATAAAATATAACTAAAAGAAAATACAGTTTTAATAAGTGTTTTTAAAATAGGATTTGTAAAGGGATAGCAAGATAACTATTCATGTATGAATTGCTGTCTGTCTTAAAGGTCTGCAGTGGAAGAGTAGTTGCAGACACACTTTTCAATGAGGATCCAGCTTATACCGGCATTGTAAAACAGGGCCCTTACAAATGCGACAGCTACTACACTTTATACCACATTAAGAACAAAGAATTAAAAGTAAAAATTAAGATCACTGTTTCCTTATACATTGTTAGTAGAACAGCATTCTCAAGTAAAAAGGGTGTTTATATGCATGACAGGGGCCCTAAATAAGAATTTTATTTCTTACATAATATTATTCTGTCCTAAAGTATCATCCATTTAATTCTTCCTCTAGAAATACTGACCTTTAAAATGTCACCAAATTGCAAACCTTCAATATAAAGGAATAGCAGGAATTCTTTGGTACTATTATGCTTTATGTGGAGTTGCTTTAATTTGTGTATTTGAGAAAGCAAGTCACTCTGAAAAATGGTTCCTTAAATAACACTGTGGCAATTTATATCTTGCCACAATGACTCCAATTTACACTCCTTTCCTTCAAAAAAGGTTGCCTTTTTACCAGGGCCAAAATTAATTTTTCAAGTCCAAGGATTAAGCTCTCAAAACACCACAATCTAGTCAAAGATTGTCAAGTAAGAAAATGACATAATTTATTATTTTATAATCTCACTGTTTTAAAATTATATCACCAATTTAATCTACCCTTAAATCTATTAAGAAGGAAATATTTTATGATGAAAGAGTTTAAAATAGGGTCTGGATTTCTCTGTTACTAATGCGAGAGGTACTAAGGCTTTTACTTCAGCAAGAGACTGCAGAACCAGAAATGAAGGCCTAAATTTTTAGAAGAGATTACAGAAACATCTTTATATCTTGGATTTTAATCCTCTGACTTTCTGTATTTTGCCTAGAATTCTGGCCTTTGTATAACTATTCAGCTGTGAATTAACTGTAATTGGAAAGAATTCATCAAGGATCAGTCATTACATTCCTGAGCCAATATCCAGAGTAAAATTCAGTTCAATCTCTTCAGTTTTTGTTGGCCTAACCAGGAGAAACATGGCAAGAAAAATATTTTTGTCACCAAAATATGCACAGAAAGCAGTATCGCTGAGTAAGAAAACATCACATTGTATGACCTTGATATGCTCCTAGATTGATAAACAGTGCATAATAAACTGTATAGCTCACCAAAACAATGGTTACTTTTTAAGACATTCTTGCATGTATCAGTTTTCCTTTAGCTTTTGAACAAAGGTTTGTCTTGCAGTTTGCATTACTTTTATAAAATAATGCCGATTTGCAGTATCTCCAGAATGGCTACATTTCACCTACGTATTGTTCATGCTGTTTGCAATTCTACTGCCAACAAAGATCTACAGTAGCTCTGTCAAGTTCTCTGCTAGTCTGAGTAGTAGTTACTCCATATTTTCAAAGGCCTTCTCTCATCTGATGTGATATACAAAAGGCATAACAGACAAGGAGAGGTTTATGCTGGCAGCTATCTATCTGAAAATATATGATGCTTTATTCTTTAACTTTCTACAAAAGCTGATCGGCTTATTACAAGTTTTCCTACTATCATTCTCTGATAGCTGTCTAAAGAAGATATCCACAAGCTATTATAATTAATTTCCATGTAGAATGATACTCTCAATACTGTGGCTTTAGGTATTTGGACTACATCAGAATAGGAAATCAGTATGAAAAAGGAACCCCCTTCTTCCTAAGAACTGGTGAACACTGATTCTCATCTCTGATCGTGAGAACATCTTTCAGTTTATGGTTGGGAGACAGGCTCATTTTCTTCTAGCACTGATAGAAGCTATCCATCTCTGCTCTGGGAGCCGCACATCTGCACCTTCAGACAGAATGTTCTGTCAATTGGTTAAGGCAGCTGTGATGGAAACTTTTATCCAGAGGACATTTCAAATACAGAGAAGCAGCATCATGCTGACATCAGACATAAGTGCGACTGAAGCCATGCAGCTGGCATAAACAACGTGCCTTCCTACTACCTCCAGCCGTGGCATGCCACCAGCTCAGATAAACAACAGTCATGTCCACAAAAGCTCCTTCTTGGTCTTGAAATGGACTGTATTTGCTTCCTTTTATCCTGTGTGGTAGAAGAATAACAGCAGTAAAATAGTTTAGATTGTACCATGCAAAGAAAATTAGAAATTCTTGTCAATGGTCTTCAGCAATAGTCAAAAGACAGAAAATTGTCACTGCAACTACCTCAGCTGGCCACAGCCAATTGTATCATGTCAATGCTTGGTGATGTCGATATTCACATCATTAACAGCATAGTAGCTACTATTCAGTGAAGACTTCATTAGCAGCTTTGAGAAAGGGGCAAGATTATGAAAGGGGCCAGGGTGAAGCTTTATTCTGCTTTTTAAATAATGACATTTGAAGGTCATGGCTCGGTGCCATTGAAAAAACTCCAATGATGCAACCTATGCTATGTCTGCTCTTCAAGAAAACATGCCTCCCAGTGCTGTGAATATAGACTTCTCACAGTACTAAAATTTACTTTTAGAAGATTACTATATCATCTGAAATATGCTTCAATCTATAAATATAAATAAGTCTTTTAGCTTGATACAGCACCAATGAATAATGAGAAGTGAATACTTTTCCATTACTATAGTCAGCTTATTCCTTTTCATTATCTAAGAATTCTGATCTGTATTCCTTTGCCTTTACTGAATGGATGTATTCACAGCATTTTACTATCCTGTTTTAAAATCTATTTGTTAGACCTATTGCTCCCCCAACCTAAATTTGTCATCCGTACAGAAGATATAACACTGCAAACCCGAGTTAGAAAGGATGAACATCCTGAATAGTTGTTGTGCAGCAATATATTTGCATAGCATTATCTCTGCTTGGCTTATGAGTCACCCCAAAATAAGGCCCCATGTTGCTGTGCACTGAGCACAGTAGAAAAGTATCTGGGGGTTTAAGACAGTCTAAAAGCAAACTGCATACAGGTATGAGATGTACAACAAACATACCATTTGCCATCTTGTTCTTTATTTAATGTTTTAGAGAAATGCATCTTTATAGATAGACATAAAAACCACATGACTGACAAGATTCAGCACAGGACTCATACCGTGGAATCTCCTCCTCCTCCAGTTCTAGCGCTCCACCCACACCTCCAGGCTCTCTCTCCTGGTGCTTTCTCACTTCTTGCCTATCCCAGCATCCCACATGGAGCACGAAGCTGATTGACAAATCAGTAATATGGCAGCAAGATGAAGATGTCCTCACACACAAAGAAACTGTCTGCAACACATGTTTAACTGTATCTGCACCACAGGCTTTACCCTCTCTCCCAATCCCACTCAGCCACATCTCTCTATCCCTCAGAACATAAAATATTTCAGAGACTGTACTTCAATGTGTAATTCAGTGGCTAGTATGCTTCCCTTAGATGCAACCATTTTGGAAGGTGCAGGGTTCAGTCACCACTGCTCATAAAATTCCAACATTAGAATACTAAAAATGTCAGTTGTATAGAAAAGGTTATAGAAAAACAATGAATGACTTCACTGCTGGTCAAAGTGTTTGAAAATTATGATTCAACTGACACTTCTTAATCTGCATATTTTTTCTAGAAGCCTTCAGTCTTTGATGATATCAGGATCATAAGATGAAGAGCATCCAATATCAGGAAAAGTGCTGCAAAACAGACTGGTCTAAAAAGCTATTTCACAAAGGAAAAAATAATACAGTTTATTTTTTATACACTGTTCCAATACAGAATATTTTTTAAAAGAAACTTATTTCACGTTAACTTTTTTTTTTTTTTTTTAATTCAACTACTTTATTATATTTTATCCTTAGCTGACTGCAAGCTTTGTGTATTTCTTTTAACTCCATCTTTATACTAATGGTGTCACATCTGTTTTCAAGTTTTCAAGCTTGCTGTTAATGGAGAATTTTTCTGACGGTTTTGTACAGCATTTTCCATTTTAGTGATAATGCTACCTATAAGAGTTTCCATCATGCACTAAAAAGTATTACTGGTGTAGATCTGTTTCTTTATAAAGAGCCATAATACTCCGTGTGAAAAAATTTCTCACAGCTGTAGAAAAATTACAGGACCATGTTCCTATCACAGAAGAGAAGGACATTCTGGAAGTGCTAAAGTAACATGAGTTATTTGAGCTCTTATTAAAATATTACTGAAGTATTAGTACAAGCATTAAAATAGACTATGAGGAGCTATTTTGGGGAATAACTTAAGGGATATTTTTTAATACCCAACCTTCTGAGCTGGAGTTTTAAGAACTCATATCACAAAGTTAAGATCCTTGTACTATAAAACCTCTTGATGAGAAACAGGAAATAAGGAAGGAGTGTACACTCTTTCCATTTAATCCAAATATTCCAAAAGGGAATTTTACATTGATTTTGACAAAACCTACCTGGCATTTAAACTAGATGCAAAAATACTAATACAACCCTTTATATCACTGCAGAATGAATACAAGATGTATATATGCTTTGTTTGAACCCTGTTGTGGCAGTAGCACCTATTAAAATTTGGATTTGGAAGAGCAAAGATGTTCTAATGGGGACAAAACTAAAATGCAAATTCTCCTTACAGTCCTACCATAGAGATATGTGGGGTCAAGACCACCAGTTGCAATAAGGTCAATGGTGTCGTGCCTATTCTTAACCTCTAAGGATCCCACTGAGGTTTGGCCACTATCTGGGAAATACAACAGTGTACCACACAGGAATCAGCAGATGCCAGAGGCTCTACATTTCATACGAATAAACCTACGACCCTTTCCACAAATCCTATTTCAAAAAGAATATGAAAGAAAATCAATGAGTGGAAACCCAGATTTTCCAATTTTTCATGCTGGAAAACCACACATAGAGATCTAATTGAGCTCTGAGTGTCAGGCTTAACTCTGAATGACTTGATTTTGGCCAAATGTGTCCCAGCTTTAATGTTATTTAAGTGTAGGGGTTTTTTGTCTGTGAATATTAGCAAAGTCCTTGCTGCTTTAGATAAGCAGATGACATTCCATTCCTCTTCGTTTCCCTCATTAAAGCAAAGAAGTTGAATATTAATGAGTGTGGAGAATTATGTTGTCATGCATGTTAGTCTAGAAAATATAAATTCATCTCATAAAGAAGTCAAAGGATCAAAGAACGTTTTTACTGTTAATTGGAAACAAAGTGTCAACGGTGTCCTGATTTAAAGGGCACTCAAGGATGATAAGGAAGGGTTGGGTTTTTTTTCCAAAAAGGAAATATAATTAAGGTAGAAGTGGGGTTATTATTAGTACTTCTTTACTAAAATCCTTTTCATTGCCTGTGGCATTCAATGTGGCATTCCCAGTCTTCAAAGTAATTTTAAAAATAAAAATGTTCTTACAAACATACTTCAAAATTACTAAAAGTAATATTTTTATAGCAAAAAGCACTTTAAACATTATAGTTGAAGTTATTTTAAATACCATAGTTTTACAAGCTTCTTTCAAATCTACACATTTAATACAACTAGTATGTTTTCACTGTTTTGGTAAGTAAACTTAAAAATAGCATATTTAGCTTGCAGCTAATTAATAGACAGAAAATAAAAGAGGATCACCTCTCCCTTTTGGACTGCTGTGTCTAGCCCTATTTGCAGCAGTAAAAATTAAACCTGTGCTTATGAGCAAGCCTAAACCCACCAGCTTTCTTGCACACACACATACACAGACCAGAACAACAGACTGAACTTATGCTAGCCTGGAGTGTACTGTTGGTATGTCCTTCAGTTATGAGTAATATTATACTCAACATAGAAGTATTACAAGCATATCTTAACTGTTTAGACTTCACTGACTAACTCACAAGAAAAAGCAAATGTCTTTTACATGTCAGAATATAGAGTATCATAGGAGTACAGACTGGGAATAATTTTATTTCAATCTTTTTAATTAAATACACAGACTGTAAACTCTGAGGGATCACTTTTCTGATGAGATAACCTCTGTGCTTTTATAAATGCAAAGTCATTTGTGTGGTTTTCTTTAGCATTGTTTAATTGCAGTAGTCTTCAGATACATCTTGCAAAAGGCTCTTATTGTTTACTCTAGCAACTGTATATTCTGTTCCATATGGACAGAAATTCGCTAGAAAAAGGGAAAACCTATTATTCACATTAACCCTAAGAGACAATCCTAAAGTCAAGTGAGTATTGTCAATGCTATCTGAAACTTTCCTGGTCTTTTTATATGATCGTTAAGGTAAAGTTTAAAAGTTTACAAAGTCATATAGTTTGGACAAGCAATTAAAATGCTCTAAAATGTATTTATTAACAAGATAAAATCCAAACAAAAATGTTCTGTGTGCTCCTCCACATGCACCAGCTGAAATACTATGAGAATAAATTAATACCATTTATCACTATTACATTTTGCTAGAATACTTGTTAAAAACATCAACAAATAATTAAAATATAAGTGAGAGATAATATTACAAATCATTACTGCTTAGAACAGAGTTGTGTGAACTTTTTTTCAGTAGTAATTGAATTTACATGATTACAAGTGCAGTGGGTGCCATTAAAATTTTAACATTCACCACCTTTTGTCATAGTAATTCTGCATATATGCAGGGGCAGTGAATGCTGCATCTAGATAAGTCATATTTCATTATCAAATAATTTGAATGTTGTGCTGATATTATTTGATTGCCTGAACTTGCTGCCATCATTTTTCTTTGAACATAGACCCTCTGGGGCAATGTCAACCCAACGGACTATTGCATTACTATTGTTCAAAAGACAGAAACTTGTTTTTGATTTTTAAATATCAAGTCTACTCCTCTAAGCTTGCAAAATGGCAAGTCAGTGAAGAAAGTCCTCACTTAAAAACACGCATGTCTGGGGGATATTTTAGGATATATATGATCAATTGCTTCTTCACCTAATGGGCAAACTGTAGACATGAGTTAATTGCTCAGCTCTCAGAAGCAGGACTTTTGTGTGCACGCTTGGGTGGGGAATACCCCTGCCTAAAAAACCAATCAGCAATATTCATTCCAGCATGACATGAAGTAAAGTCTAATGTAGTTTCAGACTTGTGAGAAATTAATAATTTTTCTCCTCACCACTTGAGACAGAGAATCATAGAATCATTTAGTTGGAAAAGATCCTTAAAATCATTGAGTCCAACTGTAAAACATGAAGGGCAAATCCAAATTGGAGAGCTTAAGGAATCCACGCTGAGGAGAGAAGCTTTTAGAACAAGAACTGCTGAACTCGCAGTCTGCACCATGAGCTTCAGACTGAGCTCAGGCTGAGCAAGGGCAAAGCCAGCGAGACACAGCTGCTCACACACAATCAGTCTGGCTGAGCAACCTGCATTGTCGTGTGAGAAAGAACACAGAAACACCAGCTTTCTTCATGAGCTGCCATGTATTCTGCAGTTACATCTACATGTTAGAATCCCTGCAGGTCTACCTATCTAGGTGGTAACAAAGGCCTCAGAACTACGGTCTAATCCTGCTAGGACATCCAAATGCTCTGACTTCTCCAGGAGGATACTGTTACCTCCTTCCAAAAGGAGCAGCCTAGCTACAGTCCTCTGCTGAAAAGACTTTAAAAGTTTAGATTTCGAAATGGCATAAATATGCTTTTCTATTAAGCTCCAGTGAAAAGATTAACAAAATAAGATAGCTGTTAACTGAACAAGAATGTTATATTAACTTCTTCAGCTACTGCTTTCACATGCTTGCTTAGATTTAAATATATAATTCATAGGATCAGTGTAGTTAGAAATGTAAAAGATCTATTTAGATCACCTAGTCCCTCTTTGCCAGCACAGCATTATTTTCATCACTCTATTGTCCATTTTCTCTTTAAACCTTGATAATCTGTACATCATGTAGGGTTTATAAACTGGGTGTTTAACAGAAATGTTATTTGCAGAGGATAATCACAAGCCAAGGAAAGACAACATTGCAATACACACTAAATTTATGGGTTTGGTTTTGTCCATTGCAGAATGGCTATTGCTGGGGTACCAAGCTATCAGAGAAGTCAAGAACCATACAAGTATACCAACTCATAGGTTTTATGTATTTTGACTACAAAATGCTACAGTGAATCGTGTTTAATATTGGAATTTGACCTAGGAAAACTAATTCATGCTACTGCATTGACAGCAGAATCATGCTGTCAGAAAATTTGTTTACAAAAAAAGATATCCTAGAACTCCCCAGCACAGATACTTTGCTGTAGAAACACAATTTAGGATATATGTGCATACATGTGCACAAGGACACAAAGGAGGGCTCTTTTTTGGAGGTACTTGCTAACAATAGAGGGAGTCTCTACAACCAAGTACGGCTACCTGTCTGTTCCATATTAAAGTCAGATGGGGTGAATTCAACATTCATTAATGACCATAAATATAGGAATCCCCAAATCTGCTACTGAACCACAACGAAGCAACATTTGTGGTACGGGTGAGGAAGACAACAGCCCTGGAAATGTGCTGAGAGCTGCTACTTAGACTGAAGTGAAACAGAACAAAAACCTATGACTTGCAAAAAATCACAACTGCTTCCAAACAACTCTTAGCAGATACCACAGCCTTCTTAAAAGGGTGAAATGGGACTCAGGAAACCATAAATCCTTTTTCTGTTTTCGTTTTAATATTATTTGTCTGTGTCTATGTATATGCATATAAAAGTATATATATATTTAAATTGCTTTTTTACTATGAAGGAAACAGTCTGGAACCCAATGTTAATAGACTGGGTTTTAAGTCTGAAAAGTCTGAAACAAATGCCTCAGAGCTTTCTACACTTTCTTAATACAGCAAAGACTTTGGAACTTAATGAGAACAATTAAAACATCAATATTGTCAATAATTGTACTTCAGAGCATTTTCACAGGACCTCTGACTACTGAGGTTGTCTGCAGTCTGAGAGAGTGATAAGTTCTAGGGTGAGGAAGAGCAGAAAATGTGCTATCTGAAAAAGACTGCTGGGACAAGATAGGCTGTATAGAATGTAGATTTAAAATTCAGGCAATTTGGTCACTAAAGCCTATACCTTAAAGAAAGCAAAGGAAGACCTTTCACATCGTCTTCTGAATGCTATGAAAACCTCCCTTGCCAGAGCCAGTTGTCTCTAGGCTCCAGCCAGCTGTCAAAGGCTCTAGCTACAGATTTCCAGCTTTTATCTATCTTTTTGAAAACAAACAACTCCCCAGTTCTCTGCAGAGTACTCTAATTAATGAAAGCTCATGCATTTATTCTGCATAGAATATCAACCTACTTAGAAAACAAAGCAGAACAAGGTTCATCACATCACTCTCAGTCTGATTTTTCCATCACTGAAAAGCAGAAAGGGTAAAATCGGTTGACAGATTTGGGGCATGGGACTGACAGTCAAGGAGTGGAAGAGGGGCCCAAAAAGCTTGTGCAGTTTCTGTCCTTGAAGGTTTTCAAGACTCCCTGATAAAGCCCTGAGCTGCCTGTCTGGACCTTAAAACTGACCCAGATTCAGCAGGAAGTCGGACAGTATGACCTCTTGAGCTCTCTTCAAACCTGAGCTATCCTATGATACTTTGACTTCTTGTCTCCATGTTCAAGCTGATTTTAAAACAAGAACTACCCAAACAACAAAGAATAATTAGGATGAGTGATAAGTAGTCTCAGTTATCAAGGTTTGATAGAACTCAGATACTACCCGAATACTTTCTTGAACAGCTTTGATCATCCACCTACTACTAGGAGTCTCTTCACTTATGTTATAAAGTCCTTCAAGATGAAAAGCGCTCCATGAATGGCATGCATATTCATTTTTCCTGTGTTTTTAACCTACTTGAGGGATCAACAAAGACACAGTTTACTTTCATGACAGTTACCTGTTAATTTTGAACTGCCTTGTGGAAACATGCATCTAATCTGAATCCACTGGGGAGATTTATTTTCTTGTTTTATCATGTCAACCAACTCTCTCCTATTAATTCATGACATTAAAATCTATGCCAGCATGCAAGGATTCAGAAATACTCCACTATTTATTTTATGTGAAAATCTACAATCTGAGGTTAAAATAAACAACCAGAGCACAAAGGCTCCATGATAAAGAATTAGTGTGCAGCAGTAATCAGGTTTGTAACCCAGATTATGACCAGAGAAGATGAGGATTTTGAAAAATATTCAAAAATGCTGAATTTCCTCCAATGAATCTTACATAAGTACTAGTACCATGTAATTTATTTTGTTTGTGCTATCGTTTTCCTTTTAGTTTATGAAGAAGAAAACATTTGAGAAGATGAATTTTCTTCTCCACCAGTCTTTATTTGATTTATGAACGTATTACATTTATCAGCATCAATTGCCCTAATACTTAGGGAACAATTTGAGGCATTACACAATGAATGCAACAGTGAGATGGCTTCCTGTCCCTTCTGAAAATATGCCGCATTCCCATTGACAAACTATATCTACACTTTGATATATTGTCAAAAAGGCTGAATTTGTAAATGCAGTGAAATTATCCCCCCCCCGCCCCCCCCCCAGCTTCCTTCAGTACTACTATATACAGCATGAAATGCATCCAACAGTACAGGGGTCCAAGACTGCACAGTGCTATATTTGATGGAAAGAGCAAGGAAAAGTAAGTTGGAATTTGATGAACCTATCTAGCTTAACATAGCTTTAGTGGAGAAAAGTTTCAGTGGATCTGAAGCTTGCTGACTGCATTTGTTGAGAACCTCAGCTCTTACGCTGCCCAAGCCTCTGCCCTGGAGGCAAGACACACATCTTACAGAAACTTTCTTTTCTCCTTAGTCTGTTTGTGTAAAATTACATTTTGCAGCCTGTCTATCTGAAGTGGGAAAAGGGGAACTGTAACAGAGTGAAGGGAAGGAGAAGATTGCCTACATGTAAACCAATTTTTCTCCCAAGATCCTTGCAGTAACAGAAATAATTGCTTAGTTTTATGAAATCCAGGAAATCCTCCAAGTAACAGTTTATCCCTGGTCTCACAGCAATACTTGAGAAGCATAGGTGGAGGCTGAGCCAACTCCCTTGTAAGTTCATCTCCTGATGTTACAGCCCTGAATCTTGTACACGACTTCAAATGAGTTTTTCTTCAATCAAATACTAAACTGACTCACACTTACAGGGTGAAGTCACGGGAGACTTTCAGGTCAGGATGGCAAGTCTGCAAGACTTACTCAGATACGCTCTCTACTTTTCTTGTTTCAGAAGGAGACCTTCTGACACCCAAGCCAAAACTGAAACCTCTTTTACAGAGAATTAAGTTCTAGTAAAAACATGCAAATAGTTAATTTCTATTTAAAATAGCCACACCTGTTAGGTTTTAGATAAGATGCAAGAAGCAGTTACATTTTTTACTAATTAGTTAACTATTTTTCAGTTTTTGTGGTAGTCAGACTATGACTTACTACCTCTGGGTAGCTTGCTAGGCTTGAACTAGACATCACATTTGGAAAAAAGCTTTAGCAAGGATTTCTTTTAAAATATTTTTGTATTTCATGAAAATACATTGATACATTAATATGCACAGATTGTTTTAAATAGAAACACTGCAACACTTAATGTATCATACATAATAGAGGGGTGACATACTTCACTTCCATCTCACAAGCATTAGAGAGACTTAGTTCCTTAAAATAATGTTGCACTTGTCTAGAGAGTGATCCAACTTAAATTGGTGTCCTGATGTGACCTGTTCTTGTGGAAGGCAATATCAAAATGCTTTTCTTGGAAAGACTTCCTCCAGACCTTCCCTTTGGACCACTCATATGACATTGACTCTAGGGCAGAAGCGATACCCAAAGACAGAAAGGCCAGGCACAAGACCATCAGCTCTAAGTATGGACTTGAATATTTTCTGAAACAGAGGCTGTACCCAAATTTTCTCCAGGAGCGTACTAGGAGAGTTGCCCTGTAGACTAGAGGACGACAGGTAAAGAATGGGGGCAGTGGGATGAACGTGGCCTTGAGCACGGGCTCAAACTAGGTCCTGTACCACTCTGAAAAATGTTGCTCATGAACTCATTCCTGTAGGAATATTTTGGACGCCATCCATGTGCAGACTTATTACTGATGTGCTTGGGACTCCGACAGAACAAACATAGACTGTGTCCCTTAGATTTGACAATCTGTATGAGAAAAATAAGGTTTAACTAGGAATGTATCTGTCTCTGACAAGAGAATGATGGATAGAGCCACTATATTTACCCTGACAGAAATATCTTTGTGGACGAGCTTTGTGTTTTGTGAAAGAAAAGGAACAGTGAGTATCGAGATTTATATATGTGAGGTGAAATATTGCATTTTAGACTGGAATATATAATTTCATAGATTATGAGTTTTGTTTAATGACTGACTGAAAAACTGATATTTCAGGGTTTAGCATTTCCATGATTTATGGTCTTGTCAGCAAATTTTTAATATGCTTTATGTGCACAGATGTTTCTGCGATTGTGACATGCTATAAAAATTCACAATGGTCATTTGCCCTCCGGTGCTTTTCATGTCAAGTCTGTGGCAGAAAAGTCAAGAGGATTGCGTAGTGGAGCTGCAATGAATAGCAGTTAGGGATAGTTTAGTCATTAACTTGTGAAGCTTCTTGTTAACCTCTGCTTGTAGTCACCTGTGCTTCCAAAGGTGTTGTGAATAGAAAGACTATTTGAAATAAAAGAAGAAAGAAAATTCAACTGAAAACTTTGCAACAACACCTTTTCAAATACATAAATAATTAAATTATATGTACAGACCTGACTTCCTCATACTTAACTTTGGGCTAAACTGCTCCAACTAAATAGAAACAATCTTGGATAGAAACAAATTCCCCCAATGTCTCTTCAAAATTTTTTCTCCACAGAAAAATCTGACTCCTGAAAGCAAACAAGAAGGATTGGTTGGAGCAAGTGGATTTTATGACATTCATGAAGATTTCACAGTATTGTACTGACAGCAAGGTGCTGCTCTCCAACTGGTTTGGGGTCCATCAGGATGTGGAAGAACCAGCATCGATAGCAGTGCTGCTTAATACAGAAATATCTTTACAATCACTTGACACACATTTCTGTAAGACCTGAATAAATTTAAACTTCAAAGCACCCTCTGTTCTCAAAAGCAGCATTTACTAGATCCCAAGACTCCTATTCTGAAAACAAAAGACCTGGTTCTTAGGTTTTTTTGTTTGTTTTATTTTTATCCTTCTCTTTCATTCATTTTCAAAGTTTGTTCACTACCTAGTTTTGTTGGAATGCTTTTGTCTCATCCAAGGCCTATGAAAGCAGCAGAGAATTGTGATATTACGTTGTTATGTGGTAGGCCAGGAATAATATAGTCAGCTTGGTAACTTACTGGGAATTTATATCTTTTTTCTGACTTCCTTCAAACTGTTTCTCAGTCAGTCATCGGTTTCATGTTTTGTTTGACAGACCTATTTTCAGTCTAACTGAGCTCACTGAATTGCAAAGGAAACTAATGAGTATGAGCATTACAACACTCCCACACAGGTAGGTTCTTCCAACTGGATGCTTAACTGCCACACAAACCCTCACACAACTCTACCAGATTTGTTGAGCAACAGCAATGTATCAGAACAACAATAAATTGCTTAGAAAAAGCTGTTCTTTCATATATATAGGTGAGAATACAAGTAAACAGAGATACATTTTTAAAGTTTAGAATTAGTGTTACAGAATGTTTGGGAAACGAAGTCAAGGTACATCTAAAATTGATATAATCTGTTGTTAGTGTAGCTGCTAGGAAGCAAACACAATAAAAACAAGAATTACGCCATTTTTCCCCCCCTGCTGCATTGACTGACTTATCCAACACAGCATTATTAAAAGGACATTCACACACGCATATAAAACGGGGAAAAAAACCCCAAACCAACAGATGACTTTCGTTATGACCCTAGTATATACCTCTTCTTCCACAGCATGGAACATCAGCAGATCTGACTGTTGCATTGCTGTAAATTCCCTGCACCTTAAAGACTTCCACATTTCTCCATGGATCCCTGCAGTCCTCTCTATCAAGCTCAGCCAGAATGAAGGGCATGTGAGAAATCAGCCGTTTATCTCGAGTATGAAAGCCAGTGGCCCTGGGATATTTCAAGTATGGCCACATCTGGCCATGCCTGCTTTATAATTAGCTGTATACACTAACAGTGGCTTTCAGTGAGAATAATCATTCCTCCTTCAAAACCAGTTTTTGAAACTTGCTATTTAAGAACTTCATTAAAAAGAAGCAATACTGCAAAGTAACTTTCTCTGTTCTTTACTGTCCTATTATTACATCTGACTTCAAAATTTATCTTTTATAAAAAGAAAACCAATAAATCTATCTTAAATTTAGCTGTGAAAAACAGACAAGTCTTAAAAAAATACTATGAATACTCAAACACATGGCAACAGATTTTAGCTCAACTAGAATATGAACAAACTCCCATATGGTATCATGAGCAATCATGACCAAAACAAGGCTATATATCTTGTCCAAGAAATAACAAACAACTATGTTTTAAAAAAAAAAAAAAAAAAAAAGTCACTGTTTTATTTGCATTGAAAAAATAACTATTTTGTTTTGTTTTGTTTTGTTTTTTTAAGTTTAACTACAGGAATTGCTGGATTACTGAACATAAAATACCCTTTACTAGTCAGATTCCAGAAGTAACAGATGATCATAAACAGCTTATATTCTTATTTGCTGTAGAAAACTGTTCATTAAAACTGCATAACAGAAAATATATTAATCTATTTCCCTCAGTGCTGATACAAAAATATTCCTAAATCAGGATTCACAGAAAATAAGCTGGACTGTAGCTGAAAAAGGGTATAAATCAACACATATCTGGATCTTCTCCCTGAATAAGTATATTAAATATTCCTGTAGAAGTCCAGACAGTGAATGATACATGCTACTTTTGCTTACAGGTTAGCTCTCTGGGTCCTCTGCAACAGCTATCCAACCACTGCAGGGCTGTGAAGCAGAGCTACGGTGCAATAAACTGGGAGCAGAATACCTGCTTGCTTGCCAAAGGTTTAATTTGCTGGACAACCCTAGATAAGATAACTTCCTTTCTCATATGCAAAAGCGGGATAGGATGGCTATCTGACCCTTACAGAAAAGCTTTTACCTAGGAACTCTTCACAGATTTCAGTACAATGACATTTATCTCTAACATTAAGCTTATCACACTGAAAATGAGGTGACAAAGATTTTTTTTAAAATTAATTTTAACTATTCTGATTTAAATATTATAACAAATAAACACTACTGTAATATAAAGGTAAACAGAACAAGAGCACTTATATTGTATCCTGTCCCCACTGGGGAATTCTCTGCATTTTTGGTGTATTTTCCCAATAAACTTCTATACCACCTGCCAGGTGGCATGTCTGACCTCAAAATCTCTTTCCAAACAGTCTGCTGTTGCTAATGCAGTAGAAATTCAAATAATTTGTTCTAGAGAAACAGGCTGAATCAACATTCAGATGAGGTGCAACGCCTACCTTTGTTCAATATTAATTACACTTCTGCCTAGTTCAGTACAGTACATTTGGCTCAAAGCTATCACGAAGGCAGTCAATTGTAAGGAGTATCACCACAGTGACTAAAGATGTAGGTAGACCAACAGTCTGAGCCACTGTGTCAGTCTCTTACCTCTCACAAGGATGATGCATAATCAACCCTTCTCCCTTTATAGCACAAGGTGAGTTCATAGACTTATCCAGAAAAAAAAAAATAAATTGTTACTTAAAAATTATCTCACAATATGTTCATACATTCATCAAGATGCTAAAAAAAGCTAACTCCATAATTTTTCTGTTCTGCATTATTCTTATACTGCATGAGACATCGTAGAGAATTTCTAAAGTGAACACAGTAAATAGAAAACTGTATCCTTAAATTGCACTGGAATTTGCTACGTACTTGTGACTTCAGTATCAGGAACTGCATCCCCTCACTGAATAATGGTAACACCATCCACTAGCTAATATACGGAGATTTGCATTTCCATATCTCAGAGATCTTTGCAAGAGGTATCAGTATACCCCCTCCTCTGCAGCCGAGGCACAGAGAGGTGTCCTTTGAGTTCTGGTACAGTGTTCTGTCCATTACTGTCCATGGACACCAGTAAAAACTAACTGGATACCAGAGACCAGAGCTTGCCTTCCAATGAAATAGATGCTGTGCACTGGATGTACTAGAAACAACAGCTTTGATAAAGCCAGGGATCTCATAGTGCACATGATTTTTCCATTGTAGAGCTTTGGGCAAGAGCTGCACAAGATGGAATAGCCTCTGCATGGGCAGTTAACGTTTGTAGTCTCACACAGTATCCGTGCTTTTCCAGTGGAGATCTTATTCTGATACTATAGAATCATAGAATCATGTAGTCTGATACTATAGTCAGAAGATGGTTATCGTAATGATAACTATGCCAGGAAAGGAATCAAAATACTGTCAGATGCAGGATCACTCTTCATCCTACAAACTCCATTTAAACTGTTGGCACTGATTATTAACATCAAGAAATGATCCATACTAAGAATTGATGCCAACCATAAAGGGTATGTTGGAAAAGTGAATTAATAATAACCATAGAATCGCTTCCTTTGATTTATGTGACCAGTATCGTTTGGAACTGAAAACAGGAAGCTTGCATGCAATAGTTTTTGAATTTGTAAATTATTGCTCACTATCAAGTTATTTTTTCCTCTACCACCTTTTTTTTTTTTTTTTTTGACACTATAAGAGTCATTTAAAATAACAATTGTAATTATACAGACACTCCCATGGGACATTTACAAAAAATATATTTTTTTTCTTTACACCTGTCACAAACTGCTGTATATTAAATCTGATTTAGACAAATTGGGCTGTTTGCCAATAACCATCTGAAGAGAACAGCTGGACATGTGCAACACATGCAAATTCACCTCTAGCAAATCAGTCTGGTGGTGGTGAATCTTAGTTTGCTTCTAGCTATTTTTTGATTTGTGGCCAATCACTCTTGACCCCTAAAAAGAACTGAAACATTCCTATACTTAGAACTTTTTAGACTTGCACTTCTTGGTTACTCCGTAATATCAGATTTTAATACAATCTTTCACTATAAATAAGACACATAGATCCACTAGTTTCAGTATCTAGTAGCCTCTACAGATACTCATGACTCACAATATTTAACATGTATTGATTTTTGCAAATCAGCAGAGATAGTTAATTTAAAAAACTGTGCTAATAAAAAACTTAAGTCTCTGGACCATATTGTTCCTTCTGGAAATCACACAAAATCTGACAAAGCGGCCAGATTCATCCCCGCTATCACTGTCCTGAGGTCAGTGGTGCTAAAACTGCAGTATGAAGTTGCACCAGGGAAGGGCTGAAATCCACTGGGGCTTCACATTAATTACTTAATCTTGTAGGGGCTTTGAGGAGCCTCGTATGATGAGTCCTAATGAAAGTGCTCAGCATCCAGTAGAAATATTCAGCCTATTATAGCACAAAATCTTATGGGCAGAAAAATGCCTGTTTTTTATCAGAAGTGGACACTTCAGCCATAGGATATTTTTGTCTGATACTACTTTTATGTATTTGTAGATCCTTTTCTAAAACTTGAAGCTAAACTACAAAGGAATTAAGTCAACAGGTAATGAGTCTGGGGTTTTGTATGTGAATCTTCCATGTGATTTAGTGTTCATAGGTCAACCAGCAAAGAAATGTCATGCTAGTCTCTGGAGCTTAACAGATACTCTAACTCATGTGAGTATTTCTCAGGCAGAAGTATAAAATACAGAGATTTAAATATAGCTAAAATATAACTCCGTGGACATGGGCTCACTCAGCATTAATTTCTTATGGAATATTTTGAGTAACAGAAATAAAATTATAAACTAGAAAGATACAGTATCATAATCAATAAAGTTATCACCACTGAGATTAAAGATTTTTTAAAATTTGCAATATTATACAAACCTGAGAATTCTGTAAAATATATCAGGAAATAACAGAGACTTTGATCAAGCTTAAGACTTATTTTTGCCCTTAAGAGATCACATTTGTGGTATTCCCCATGCAGAGTGCTATTGTCAGAGGTGTGACACACCTGAACTCTCTTCTCACTGATAGATACATTGATGCCCTCCTGGATTAGCCTTCGTTCTTCATTTCAATAACTCTTAGAGCAGAAATTAAAGATAAATTAAATATCAACATGGGTATGCATTTTGCTGCCCTTACAAAATCCTTTAGGCTAAAGAGTGAATGCGAGATTTTATTTCTCGAAATGGGCTATGTATTTATAAATTTAGGAAATTCTACAGCCTACAGGGTAAGAACACCTAAACCAATGTGAAATATCTTAAATGTGTCCATGGTTCTCCACAATAGATTTAATTCTGCAGGAAACACACAAGATTTTTATACTGTCCCAGATGTGCCTAATATTACCCTGAAATTCCAACAACTCAGAGACAGTGGTGTGTATCAGTGATCACTAACCTCATCTCTTTTAAAACACTTTTTAATTAGTAAGAAAGTAATGCAGGAACGTGCATTTGATATGACAATACAGTTAACACTGAGATCAGGAAAAGCTGAGATTATTTCCTAGGTGATTATTTCCTAGTATGGTTTTCAGCACAACTGCACATTTTCCATGTCAAAACTGGAAAAGCTGTTTCTCTGTTGTGCCAGAGCAAAAATAAACATCCTTCTTGTTCTTCTCCTATGTAAGCAGCAGGGCAAATCACTGAATTTGTAACATGTTAAAAACCAAGAGCAACTTGATTACATACCAGTAATATTTTCATCATGATAGAGAATGGTAATGCTGCTAGTGGAAAAGGTACACTGGAAGTCACAGTAACAATTACTGTCTGATGCTGAAGAGGTTCAGAGCTGTTCTTATGTTCTTTACATGTTAGGTCTAAACAGGTAAACTGGATTTTCTTAAAAAGCATGTCAATTGAGGAAATGCAAAAATAATTTGGCTTGTCTATATAAGTGACTTTGAAAATGCACATTTTTCTGCCTTACACAGTGTAAGTAAATAGATAGGTGAAATAAGAGGTTAGCCAAAAAACAAGCTTTGAAGAACTTCTCGCAGCATGCAATAGACTGCAAATGTGTGTTCTTGATATCAGTAAAATGTATCAGTTTGAGCTCTTTTTTTTTCCTGCTCATTATCTGTCTACTTCCCAAGAGAATATTTCAGAGATTAACGTATAATTATAATCAACAGTTATTTTATGAGGCTTACAAGACCTCCCTGAACTAAATGACTTTTCCCTTTTAGTCACAAGCCTTTCTATAGCACTAGTAATTTCTTTAAGTGTTCAATCATACAAATTCAAATAATGAATAGCAATCTTTATTAATACTGGGTTCAGCTGCTTTATTAATTAACATATGTAATACTTTTTTTCATGTGCAGTTACTTCTATTTTTGTTATTATTTTTTATCTAAAGTGAGTAGAAGTTTGTCTCTGATAGTGAAAGATTTTGACTAGTAATGTAGCTATATCTAAAAAAAAAAGCCAAAAAAGCACTGATATCTTTTGTTATTTCTATGATCATTCTATCTTTCTCTTCATTATTTTCCTTGTAATTTGAAAGCTGCCATGCAATTCACTACTGTGTAATGGCCAAGTGGAAGGAATATTTTCAAAGGTATTTTCAAAGTCATTTATACTTACCACAAATCAGAGTACTGTTAAAAGAAGTACTAACAAGGGAGGACTCCATTCACAGCTGGAATTTCCTTTTACAATAGCTCACATTTTTCTGCTTTAAACCTCTGATAGGTTATAATAAAGAATACTAAAATAAAATGAAGTAGTACTTCTAGTTTTTCAGGGAAAGATGTAATGTATAATAGTAATCATAAGTACATGTTCTATCCTGTTGTACATACCTGCTTTTTATTGTGAAAACGCGATTTACAAGTTCCACTGATAGTGATTACACTCCATAAACCAGACAAGAAGTTAGTAATTCCCCACGGGAAACACATAACAACTATATATTTTATTTTTTTTTTATTTCCACTTGGAGGAAGACTCTAAGAGCCAGCATTCTGAATATTAGGCAAAATACAGCAGATGGTCATAGGAAAGATAATGCCAGAATAGTAGGCGATTGGTTTAGAATACCAGGAGCCGAAGCACTGACAGGTTTTTTTAGGAACTGCACAGAAGAGAGCACTGTGGATCTGAGGCAGAATAACAACGTGGCAGACAGATATTCACAGAAAAAGATCCTCCCAAGTTCAGTAGCAAGCACAAAAGAAAGCACATGGCTGAGCAGCCCTCGCCAGTTGGAGGCAGAAGTTGACATCCTAGTGGCTGATGAAAGACTATGAACAGAGGGGACAAGTAGTGCAGGATCATAAAAATGAAGTTGAAGCTTTATGTCTGATGAGGAAGAGCCAAAAAAGGACACAGAGAAGAGTGATACAGTAAGAACCAGGGGCTGGGAGGAGGAGCTCTGCAGCAGAGTCTTCTGGATAAACCATGACTTTGTCATGGTTAAACGAAAGGAGGGTGCAGCTGCAAGAAGGGAAACGAGATGCCACTCCTCAAAGTGTTGTTTGCAACAAAAGGAGCTTTTAAGTAGAAGGTGAATAGTGGAACAGAAATCTGAGCATTTCTAGAGCTGAGTTACATCAGAGCAAGTGGAGATGGGTAAAGCTCATCAGTGTCTCACAGTAACCCAGGAGGAGACCCAGCTCTTCCTCATCACAGCCCCTGTCACTGCAGTAACCCTGAGGCAATGATGACTTCCTAACAGCATATCACTTGCTGCCTTTTTTTCTTTTCTGTTCTTTACATAAATCTGTACAGGTACACTGTACAATTGCAGTCCTCACAGAAGAGGACAGTTTCTTTAATTCGGTGTATCTAAACTTAACATAGTTAAGTACCATCGTATCCCAAACCCAAGTATTCATGAAGTTGTGTGAGCATAAACATAAAAAAAAATTAGATTGTTTGGAAAAACTATTTAGTTGAAGTCACTAGAAAAAGTCAACGAGCTAAGTAAAAGCAGTGTATTACATACAGAATCTTCCCTATAAAGCACAATGCAGTTGGAGGGATTTGCTCATACAGTGAGCATTCCTGCCAAGCTTCTACAATTATCTCTAATTAAGAAACATTTCTTTTTAAATTAAAATATTCCCATGGTCACATTATTCACCTTTTTTAGTTTGCTCTGTACACAAAAAAGCTGTTGGACTGGAAACATCCATCATTTACTTAAACAAAAAAACCCACAAGGTGTGTGTTAAAATGAGATAACACATGCCCCACTGGCCTCCAACGATCCAATAAAAGGACTATCTTACAATACCACACTCTTGGAAATGTCTTATTGTGATAACGAAATGGCACCAAAGTTCCTTTTGTTATAGAAAAGCTATGTTCATTCACATACTATGAGTATTTTTAGGTGATTTCAAGCAAAAATATCTCACCTTCCTGTTTATTCAGAGGCACAACAGAGAAACACCCACTGAAATGTTTAATATATTAACTGTGTAATGTAATAATATGTGATAGCCACAAAACGCATTTTTTATTTACATGTTGATGAACATCACAACATTATAGTGGCCTAGAAAGGGGTTCATTGCTCGGTGAGTTGCTAGTAAAATTCTGGACAGAATACTACCCTCTTTCTGTATTAATAATACTTGATAATACTGTGAATAGAAGAAAATAAAACACTATGTATTTATAGGCCCATAATTTATTTTTTTTTTCCTAGATTGTATCTTTCTACTGTTACTACTGAATTCTTTCTACTGGACAATTATCAATATCAGCAATACTAAATTTTCTTATTGTGTGTAGTACTCTGTAATTAATACTTACAGACAACCAAAACATGTTTGCTGTCTGGACAATCATAACTAAGAAACTCGGAAAGCAATGAATCTCTGCAAGACAGGAAGAAGTGGTGACGTTTATGATCTCACATATTTCCAGCCATACATCAGAGCACATATCAAGGGCACTTATCTGTACAGCGATGTTGGAACCAGCTGTTAAAATCTCGACTCCCTCCATTGCTTCTAGCAGAAGGGGACTATTTAAAAGCAGCAGCAGAAGCGAAAGGCCTATCACACTGTTCTCTCCTTTTCCTTTCTTCCCTGGCAGGTGGCTAAAACTGAGAGACTAATGTTCTAGTCCAGTTCTGTCACCACTGCCATAGATTGCTTCTTAAATCTTTGTTTCAGCTTCACAATGAAGCATGAAAAAATAATTTTTCAGTTTTGTAAAATGTTTTTCTCCCAGTGAAATTCTAGAAATGAAAGTGCTTAAATTGGCTACACTTCTCCCTAGGGAGTAAAAAAAATTTTTAAGTACTTTGGAGACTCAATGAAGGCCATCTTCAGCTTCTGCCCTTCAAAAAGGAAAAAGGCTGAGAAGAAAATCAGAAAAATAGGTCACAAGAAAAAAATATTTCTGAATCCATTCCAGTGTTATATTTTAAACTGAAGTAAGAAACGGTGAACAATGGCCAGGAATTTTCTTTATTAAGTTTTCTTTTACCCATCACTGTCTTTATATCTGACATAGATAGTCGTTAGGGATAATGTTAGTTCTTTATTTTAACTCTGAATATTAAGATAATGAAAGAAATTGGCTAGTCAGTTGTGAAATATTGTAGCAATAAAAGTCTTTAGTGGAAGATGAATCTTCTTCAAAATAGTATGAGGGTGTCAATAAATGAAGAGTAATGTGAAGATCACTTGTATTTATTGAGGCTGCAGCATTTATCAAAGTCATCAACATTTAATTGGAGTTAATATACTTGCTAGCTTTTTATTTCTACTGTACAAGTTTGTTCAGATATTTAGGGATAAAGTGCTAGACTCACTAGATTTTATTTTAACTCTTTTTGTCTTTTATCATCCATCTTCAAATAAACGTGTATTTGGATTACACTTGTAGCATTCCTTTGGTGGGACAGCTGAGCTACTTTGTAAATGCATTAGCAATTCCCATAGTGGGCCTGCATGTTAACAAAACCTCTCATGTCTTAGAAGTAATACAAGTAAAACAACTAGGAATTTTGGAATTTGAAGTCAGTAAAAATCTACATACATTTATGGACCTTTGCTTTATGAAAGAATTATATGATTACCATATTAGCTTGAGATGCGATTCCATTCATGGAGTCTTTCATCCAGGCATGAATCTGCGGGTTGTTTGAATTTGGGAATAAATGTAAATACCTTGGCTATCCCAAGCACTGCACTTGCTGATGTCTCAGGACCTGAGACAGAAAGGAGAGCGGAGACATCAGGATCTGAAACCATCTCACAGATCAGGGCCCCTTCTATTTCAGGGGATGAAAGAGCTACTAGAAAAACAGGAATTCACACACTTGGCATTTGTTGGCATTTACCTTATCACATCCTATGCGGCTGATGCTGTAGGTTACAGCTATATCCAGTGGGCAGCAGACACCTGCTCACCCTCTTTAACTTGAGGGTCTCAGGAGTTACTCACCCAAGAGCAATTCTAGCAGCCCCAGGCCACCCTTACTCATTCCCTGCAGCTGACATTACAGGATGTGACACAGACACATCCAGCTGTGTGGGGGACAAGGGACTGAGGCAAGCAGGCCCTCCCAGGAGACCTGGGAAGAGTACTCTGTGAGTGTTCTGGCTGCGGCAGCTACCCTCTTCCTCTGGCTGTTGCGTGAGCTGGAGTAGAGAGGAGGGGTGTCACCTGGGTAGAGGTGGTGTAGCTGCAGGTGCAGAGCAAAGCCAGGGCTGTTGAGAGGAGTAAGACTTCAGAGCAGCACAGCAGGACTGCCCTCTGTGTGCCCCGCCAGCCACGAGCCGCTCGGCAGGAGATCCAGCTGTGCTAAGCCTAGCATGGCCAATCTGTGCGGTCCACAGCTGGCAGGGCACAGTTGCCAGTGTGCACCAAATAGATGAACAAAGGATTTGTGAGAAGAAATTACAGAAAGATGACCCAGTGATTGGTTTTACTGGAATCTGCAGACCAATTGGGACACTTACATCATTGATTTTTTCCAATGACAGATTCCTTTTCAGAATGTAAGGAGAGCAATCAGACATTAATGTATGCATGCAGATTTCATGAGGCTCCCTAACCAGCTGCTCATGAAATAGTAATGTCATTTTTGAATAAGGGAAATGGTGAATCTAGTGGTCATTTTAACTGCTGTCAAATTGCTTGACAAAAGGTACCTACATGATACAATGTAATATGAGTTCTTACTGCCGTTCATATTTCAAGCCTGAATTTGTAGGAGTTGGGACATGATTCCTAAAAAATCCTCAAATGCCCTGTAAGCAGTAAATTCCTACTACACTGTAAACAGGATCTGTTGTTTACAGCTGTTTAGATCCACTAAATATTTGTGGATTTGCTTCCTCAGCTATAGCAGGAACTTACTGGTCATAACTCCCTGCCTTGTTCAATAACTTCCAGTAATTATCCTGAAGAAAATGCAATAAATTTATGTAATAGACTGCCCCTTTGCTATAATATACAATGAGAAGCAATCAATGCTCCTTACAATAAGAAGAAGAAATACAACTGTGTTTTATTTTATAGCTTTGGCAACGCAGCTTTGGAAACCACCAGAGGGAGTGGAGTGAAACTCCAGTGGTCAAATTCCAACCCCATAAAACATAGCCGAGGACTGACATTTGACAAAGTAGCAGCACAACACTGGGTTGCGTACTTCTTCGTAGTCTATTTTATTTGTTCACCCATCCAGCAAATACAACATCCCCATGAATTGCTGCTCTTATTTCATATGCTTAGAAACAGGGAAGCTATATGAATCTCATAAATAACCCTCAAACTTAACCTTTGGCAAAATAATTACAAAAAAGATGATGTAGGAAGAGGGGAACAAAATATCTACTTTTGCAGTTAACAACAATAATCTTAGAAAACAAGATAACTGTATTTAATCATGAGCTTAATATATAGTTTTACTGTAACTTAAATCAAAGGGCATTTCTGAGACCAATCCAGTTAAAAATATAATTACACGCTACATATCTTGGAAAGTAAATGAAAGCCTTTTCCTGGTGATTTGTTATACATTTCTTTTTTGCCTCTGGCTAAGTGAAGGCCAGGCCTCTGAAGAGTTTCAAGTATAATGCACAGTGAATATAAAACAGTCCATTAATTGGGATAATAGGTCCTAGCATGTAATTGCATTGCTAAGGTACTATGGATAGCTGCTGAGTGAAATGGTATTTATTCAAGGTTGTTAGTCACCCGTGGATAACTTTATTTGTCCACTGATGCTTAAATAAATGCATCATCCATCAGTAAGAATACTTATGAAAAAATTTATAGCAAAAATCATTATCATGTCTCAAATTATAAAAGGAAACAGTATATAAAAATTGCTGAAGAGTGGTACAATAAAGCCATGCCATGCTGCAGTTTGCTTGTTTTTCTGCCAGGAGATGGTAAAATATGGTTGAAAAATCATGGCTGAACGGCAAGTTTACATGCTTACAATATTTACCCTTGCCATGGAATATACTAGCTGTCTTTAAAAAAATAATGGTTTTCTCAATTAATTCCGAAAGCATTGTAGAAAGCAACATTTTCTAAATAGGAGACATACATTCACTAATGCATGCAGCACCAACTGCAAAAAAAAACCCCAACACTGTGTTTAAGCTACATACATGAGTAAGGCAGCATGTTTTGTTCATGTTAGCATTTTGTTGTTATTTTGCAATGATAGCTAATCCCCGAGAAAATAGTGAAAAACAAATCATACATACACAATAGTGAGACACAAGTATTGCTTAATTACGGACAATCTTAAATAAAGCTTAAATAAGACAGAAGAGACCTACAAAGAATTCCCATTGATACTGCCAACAGCTCAGCTCAAAACACCTTTGTATCTCATGTAGATAAAGAAATTATTAATAAGGATCTGATTTTCAGATAGAGCACAGCCACATCCTCTTTTATCTTCAGCTACATATGCAAACACTCATTATTTTGACAATCCTACCCTCAAGATCTTATCTCATCATACATTCCTTCTGAATAGAACTGAATAATATCTAATATACAAGGGGTATAGGCTTCCAAACAAGGTTGAGAAGAAAATACATACATTATTTGAAATAATGATGCTTGTAGCTGCAGAAAATGTCTCATTATTCATATTTATAATTTTTAAGTAATTTCCAGCATAGTTTGACTGGGATCATGATGCTTTGTCTGTTGGGTCCACAAGTATATCCCTTTTGAAAGAGCCACTACCAGCTTTTCAGATAGATATAAAGAGAAAACAACTTCTTTTGAGTTCAAAAGGGTAGTGTAAACCTCCTTTGGCATTCACAGCAATAAATCACGGGTCAGCTTCGGCCATGTTTGGTCTCCAACCTCCCAGTGACTGCAGGGCCACCGGCCACCTCCCCACCTGCATGGGAGGCTGGACCAGCACCTCAGTCAAAGCCATCCTGTTTGTCAAGTGTCTGAACCTGCCAGATTCATCCATCTCATGGGATATAAAGGCCAGCAAATAGAATAGTTTGATGAGAAAGAAGCCTATTTTAAAAACAGCACAAAAAAAAAAAAAAAAGAGAGTGGTCACATAACAGTCACTCCTGCCTTCCTAACAGACACATCAAATTTCACAGGAGGCAGAGGAAATTCCACCTAACTCACCAAAGAGGTTATTAGTTACATCTAAATATAAAGCTGATCAGTGAAGCCTGATCCTGCAAACACATATGCATGCTATTAACTTTAGATATGCAAGGTGTTGCAGCAATCTTCGTGAGGTAACTCATGCGTTAAATTAACCACATATATATTATGGAGATTAGAATACAGCAGCAATGTCTTTTCCTTGAGATTCACTTTTGAGGACTTTGGAAAAGTGTCAAGTTTTGAAATATCAAACAGCATGATAGGATTGAACATTAAGTAGGAAAAAAAACCCTCCAGTCCTCTCCCAAAGACCCTCTGCCCTCAAAGCAGGATTTATAGCTTTTCCTCCGAGTTCTATGCTCCAAGCAGGAGCCCTCAGCCTCTCTGCATATTACTTTAATTCCACCTCGCTAAACCATATATTCTCAGATTTATCAATTTCACTGAATGTTCTTCTTGGCTGTATTTTATTCCCTGATATTTCTATGTTTACAAGTTATATGCCCAAAACAGGGAAATTTGGCCTAATGGTTATTCTGTATGAACTGGTTTACAAATTAAGTTCAATTTCATATTAAAAGTCCATTTGGACACGTTAGCTTTTATTGCTGCTACACAATGAAGTAAGCATTTAACGTGGAATCTGTCAATAAGCATGCATTGAACACTTCTGCCTGACTATTACCTAATTCAATATCCAGTTCAACTACACTTAACTTGTATAATACTCCAACCAGGATCATCACTTAACACTTAGATCTACTACATTTAATTTTCACCTATGATCTGTTCATTCAAATTTATCAAAAATTATACTGTAAGGCAACTACAATCATCTGCCATTTAAGCAATCTCTTTAATTTAGTACCACCTGAAATACTTACTGCCTTACATGTTTTAAGCTAAATCAATAATTAAAATATTAAAGAGAATG
The DNA here is from genome assembly GCF_003259725.1 of Athene cunicularia. Classification (NCBI taxonomy): domain Eukaryota; kingdom Metazoa; phylum Chordata; class Aves; order Strigiformes; family Strigidae; genus Athene; species Athene cunicularia. The sequence goes on from NW_020799100.1 coordinate 6,903,986, forward strand.
ATCCCAACAAAGAAAGCGAGAGGATTCTACTTTTCAGCAATCCCCCAAAATGTACTCTCCATGCCCTGCTATTCTGGTTACTTATAAGTATTAAAAAAAATCTTAAGCCTCCATCCATATTCAGACACATTATACAAAAATCTGTTGTATGAATCTTTGGTAAAAAGAAAATGCTTTATTGAAATGGAGAAATACTGAATCTTGCATTTTCTCTTCTTCCATTCACTTGTAAAGTAATCTTATTTGCTTAACATGGTTCACCTTTCAGAAATCCTTGCTTACTCATGCCCTTTAAGTTATAAAGTTCTGAGGTGTTTTTTTTCGGGAACTGTGAATTAGTATTCTCTGCTAACATACTGAAAATATTACACTTAACAGGACTCTAATTTTCAACCTTTCATGTATGCTTTCATTGTAAGAACAGTACCTAAATTCACAGTTTTCAGTCTCCTGGAGACTTCTGTATCAAATATGCATTAAAAAATCAGAATGGCATCAACGGTTTATTTTCTCCATCACATCTGGAGCATATGCATCATCTATTCCTATACTTCACCTAATTTTCGTTTGCCTTAACATTTGCTTGCTAGCATTTCTTCAAATATTTGACTTAACTCCCAGCAGCTCCCCTCATGACCTGAGAGTGTGATAAAAAAGAACATTCAACAACATAACTGTCATTATTAAAATTTGTGGTAGTCTCTTCAGTGTGACACATTCCTCTGGCTTACATAGGCTGGACCAGATTAGATGTAGCCCTGACCTGCATTCCTGCCTGGAAACAAGGGGAAGGACCAAGAACACCTGTAGCAGTTTTTTCCAGGCTATCAGGGTACTCTTCCATCATCCAAAAAATTCTGCTGAAGGACTTCTGACACTTCCATTTTGCAATCATTCATGCCAGTTTTTAAGCACTTATCCAAGTATCAGAGACATCCTTTTCTCCTTTCTTGTGCTTAACCCTTGGGTTTATTTATAAAGATGGATTGTGCGCTTCCGTCTTCATTTTACTAGGCTAAACAAGTAGGTACTACTATATAACACACTTTAATTTCTTCTTATATGATAGATTCAGTGTTCACTTAATCATCATAACTGCACTTCTTTCCATCTGTTCTCATTTAAATTCATTTTTCTTGAACAAGGATGACCAGATTGTACCTACTATTCTAAATAAGATTAATGCCTCCAGTGACTCTCATTCTTCACTATTTCTTTTAGAAATACTTCACATGATCTTAATGGGCTGCATTTGCCTTTTTTTTTTTTCCACATATACATGAGAACAGAATTACTAGAGTAATTCAGTACCATTTACCACTGAAAATCTCCAAACATTTTAATATCAAATTCTACTAATGAAAATTTTTACTGATGGATTCTGAACTTATGAGATGTCCTTTGATATAATCACATATCAGTGCTACGCACACTTTATAAAGTTTGATAAAAACTTATCTCCTTTCAGAATTTATTTTACTTTTGAAACCATTAAGTCTGAAATCCATCATGGAAGTAAGGGGGAAAAAACGGCCTTCATAGCAGAATTTTGGATCATTCTGTCCCTTGCTCCCCAATTTTCATTAATTCTCTTCACTTTTGCCCCAATATCCTGCAGCAATACTGTCAGAAGACTTAAGCAATAAGGCTGTTACTGCTACATGCACTCAGAGAAATTTAATCAAGTCAGAGACCAAGTCAAAGGTAGCTAAATATCCTTTTTTTTTTCCTCCTTTATTACTTTTTTTCCCAAACTAATTAGTAACACAACCAGTACTATCAACTTTGTAGTTGAACAAATGAAGAGCTGTCATCAGATAACGGTTGATATTTAATACATGATATATATAGGGGAGAAAGGAAAATGACAGGTTAAAAGCTCCTTAAATTTGCTTCGTTCATTGAGCAACTTTATTAGAAATTTTAGGCAAATTTGTTGAAAATCCAAGCCCAGATGTAGGGCCTTAAAATGGTGGAATTCTAAAAGAAAAACATACATACATTCACTCTGTGAGCCAGCTACATTTTAGCATTGAAGTAAAACATTTGTTCTAAGCTCCACTGAGTAAATTCAGTTTTTAAAGGCATCTTCAAAAGTGAATCCTCATCATTAAAAAAAAAATAAAAATCATTCTCTCTATAGAATATTATATCCATATCTTAAAATCCCAGCACTTTTAATTATTTGCCATTTATGTTTATACTAAGAAAATATTAGAAGATCACAAATGCATTTCAGGTCCTATTGTATGAAACTGTAGTCCATTGTTTAACTCCCTCTGAAGAATTTCCTATTCAGCCTGAGATGTACCAAGAAAAAATGAAAATGTTGGGGCTGTAAAAGAACACAAGTATACTGTTGTGTAGTACTATTAACTTTCTCAACTTGGTTATTTCTGGAATGGAATAACAAAGCAATTAATATTATTTTTTCTCTCTTTTTACTGCAATAAAAGAACATATTGAATACACATTACTAAAACCTGCTAGATTGTTTCATAGTATAAGAAAGCCTTATGACAAAATAATTAAGAGTGTCTAATCAAAAAATACCACTCAGAAACCATGCATAGCTTCTATCCTAGCAAAGTCTGCCTCACAATTCTAGGACTGCATGATCTCCTGGCTGTTCTACAATTTACATAAACACAAAACACATAAAAGTGTTCCAGGTTATTTTCCAAATACACATCTGAACAACTGACATCAGTAATCACAAAAGTAGAAAAGGCTAAAGTAAAAGCCAGTGATACATTCAATCAGGAAGAGAATTTTCATTCATTTGTCTATAATTTTAACATCTAATTTTCCACAACAGAGTTCACCTTCTGATAGCATAAAATCAATTCATATTTTTTTGAAACTTGGCAAGGAAATAACTCAAACCCCCACTTTTTCTATAGCATTTCATTAAGAAATGCAGTTCTAGAGTTCAGATATATGACATTGCTCCCCATCCCTCAGTTTTCACATTTGCTAATTTTGGCAGTTTTCCATACCCACACAGAAAAAACAAGTAGCCCAGGATTTCTATGTTCCCTACGAGACATTAAAATTCAGCTAAAGACTGCAATAAAAACTAATCTTACACCTTAGAATAACATTCTAAAGATATTGCCTTTCCTACCTTTATCCTGCTCCAACTTTCATATTACAGTTTTTTAAGTATAAAGAGAATAATTCCAGTCAGAATTCCCTAGCATCAAGTTTACATCCAGCTATTAGCCAAGAAAAGCACTTGCATAACACACTTATCAAGATTCAAAAGTACCTAAGTGTAAAAACCACTTTATGAGGCCTCTCAAACTCAAATTTGCTTCCTATGAAGAATCAAGATCAACTTCTGCTTTCTCTGCTGCTAACTGGAGGCAGCAAGATAGTGGTGGTACAAAAAACATGAAGCTGCTTCTCCTGGAACACATACAGGTAAATGTAAAGGAACCTCAGTTGAATTTGCTCAGGTGCTCCTCATCACTTAATAATGATTTGCCATCATTCAGCACAGCTGATCTCTTCAGGAAATCAGCAGGGTCTCTTCCACAAAACACTGGTCCAAAGTACAAAGTTTTTTTTTTTTTTTTTTTTGGTGAGAGTTTGTTGGATGCACAAGCAATAATGAATTGATAATGTTTGGGTAGATGTGAAATAGTAAGAGGCAGGATCTCTCATTTCAAACAAAATTTCTTCTGTTTGACAAGACAGGAAAATAATTTCTCTGAAAAATACCCCGAATGTATGGAACCATTTTAGTTTAATAAATTCATCACACATCAATAGAATTAGCATACGCATATAATCCTGTATAGAAATCACTATCAAGTGACACATTACAGACTTCTAAACACATTTTAAAACATAGTTTTACAGTTTCAGATGCATGCATACATGCATGAGATACAAACCCAGAACTCTGCACACAACACAGCCCCCCTCCCAACTGCAACATAGAACTGCCTTTGGGGACTAACGTTATCTCTGACTTTTTCTTGGCCGATGAGTAGAATACGAGAGGGCAGAACTGAAGTGCCTCTGACCAAGTCTAGCCCACTGGTAGCTGACAGCTCCAAGAGGACTCTTTCAGCCAGAAAGTAAAATCTACACCCCACCTACCCCACCCCAAGGTTGTCCCAAAACCCAAAGAATAAAAACTTACCTTTTATTTCCCTCTATATTCCATCTATATACAATAACATGACAAAGTCAGGAGACTTGATCCAATAACGACCTAAGCAGAAATCTCTCAAAATCACAGAATCCCAGAATCTCAGGTTGGATGGGACCTGAAGGATCATCTGGTCCAACCTTTCTTGGCAAAACCACAGTCTAGACAAGATGGCCCAGCACCTGTCCAACTGAATCTTAAAAGTGTCCAATGTTGGGAAAAAGGCTGGAAAGGAACTGAGATTAAAACTAATCTATCAGATAACAAAAATAACCTATTCCTTAGATTAATTATTGACTGGGGGAGGAG
>NW_020799100.1:6908506-6941135 GCF_003259725.1 Athene cunicularia
GGGGGGGGGGGGGGGGGGGGGGGGGGGGGGGGGGGAAGAGGGTATTATTACTGTTATTACTGATTTTTAGTCTTTGACGGTGCAAGGATACCCATATTCTCAGGATACATAATTATAAAGCATTAAAAAAGTAGTAAAGAATGCATTATATTTCCCTTATCCTGCCTTGAGCAGAATGAGAATGCCTATTTTAAACTGTGCAGGAGCCCGTAAAGAAATTAGTGGTAAACTTATTTTTAGTAGCAGTATTAGCAGTCACTGGAATGAATAATCTGTTTTCCTCTGGTTTTAACAGTTAACTAAAATTCATAAGCGTTCTAAAAATCAAACCCACAGTTTATTCAATTAAACTGTACACATAAAAAATATCCATCAGCTGTTGACAGCATGAATTTAGATTGGAAGCAGAATAAATGCAGTATTTCAGATGCTGGCAGGCAGTTCTTCGTACACATGAGGGCAAGCAGCACACTAAAAAGTATTTCAATTTTAGCTACTAGATTTGAGTGAAACCCAAGTAGCTGAGGGAATCCGTTACACACGAATAGGCCCATTGCAATTCAGGAGAAGTCGGTGACACATGTACTCCTGAGTCACTAGGAGAGTAACTTTGATGAGGACAGATATCAAGAAGGGTGGTTTCTGAATAGAAAACTGAAATAACGTATTGCCCTGTCTTTTGATACAAGAAGACAGAAGCAAATTACAAGTTTTTGGTTTAAAATAAGAAAAAAAAAAAAAAATTAAAAAAAAAAAAAAAAAAAAAAAAAAAGACAAAAAAATCTTGTTTCTATGAATATTTGCATCATATTAAAAAAAGGACATGAGAGCATTACAAGTAAAAGGCTTGAAGTCACACTCTGGAATGCAACTAGGAACCCTCACAAACGCAAAGTATATGGGTATGTTTTTATAAGATTATCATACTTAGGTCTATGAGCCACACAGGCGAGGTCCTTCCATCAAGTTACTGTTTCTCTCTTCCCAGGCCCTGGTAATTTTGCATGGCAATCTGAAACAGTGCTCCACAACCTCTCTTTGCTTGACAGGTGTAACGGCAGAGCTGCGCAGACTTAAAATACTCACTAGTAAGATCCAGTATTTGACAACTATTAGAAAACCATATCTATTTCTGCTCTGTCACATATAATGAATGATCACTAAAAGTGAATAAAGGGTCTGTTGTGTTTTATTTTTAATGACAGAGAAACAGAGACACGAACCTGACATAAAAGCACATTGTATATTTTCCAGTTGTCATAGGAGCTAGCCAGCTTTCTTAAGTGTTAGTTAGCTACTGGTTAGCTAATAAAGTGACCTGCTGCTTAAATTTGAATTTAGATAAATTTGTTAAATATATTTTAGATTATTAAGGAGCTGCCTGGATGACACAAATGGATTTTGATTAGCACAGTACTAGTAGCTATCCACATTTTAGAAGTGGTATAAGAAGTATAAAATATAGGCTATGTTTGAAGAAAGAACTATTTCTCTCACTTTTTTCTTTCAAACTGTCTAGAAAAGAAATCAGAGGGGAGGTCTGTGGCACATCACACCCTTTTGATGCAAGTATTCAAGGATTTATTTTCACAGAAAATTGGTGATAGATTAGAAATGTAAGTAAATTGATATTTGTAAATTTAGTTTTTTAGTTTGTGGGTAATTAAACAAGATTATAATTTTTTTAAATGTTATTTCTTAATGAAAGTAAAGGTAATTTAATTCTCTGTGGCTGACCCTTTCCCATGCTGTTGTAGTGAGGGGAAGCTGTATCTACCTCCCTAAAACCCTTGGCATGTTTATACCAACATCAGTGATAATTCATCAGCAACTTTGTTCTTTCCTTCCATGTCTTCCTTACCATGATATGTTCTATGTTCTTTTAATAGTAGAACTAGAATATGCACTTAAACAAGTTGATTGTTAAAATTATGTTAGTTTTATTGCAGAATGTCTTTCACATGATAATGAAAGGGTTGATTATTTTTGTTTTTTATCCAAAGACCTGTCTGGTGCCTTCTTTGTGATAATATAAATGTATTTAATATATGTAATCTCATAGTAGTCCTCACTTTAAACAAAGAATTAACTCTATTTCATGGATGGCAAGCCAAAATACAGAAGGGATAACACCAATTTGGTCCAGGGTCCCACTGAAAACCAACAGCATGGTAGGGACCTGAACTCAGTCTTGCAAAGTCCTAGCCTAATGCACTGACCACATTTTTTTTGCCTTTTGGACACCAGAATAACAAAAAGGCATTAGAAAGAAAGCAAAACAAAATGTTTTATAAAGTTATGTCAGCAAAAGTACATTGTACTTTGAAGAAGTGTGTGTTTTACTGCTTTTCTTATAAATGTGACATTTTTAAATTTTCTTCAGTTGCAGATATTATTTTTAAAAATGTATTATTATCAGTTGAAGAGTATGTCACTTTTGGTCACGCTGACTTCACCATAGAAAAGTCACTAGAAAGCTCTAAGAAAGCTTCAAGATTATCTTCTTTAATTTTCTTGGCTAAAAGGACTTGAGCCCCTCTGTCACCATGCCCTATTCAAGTACGTGTGCTGAGTGACATGAAGAGCCATCTTCCCTCCCTGCCCTTGCCTTGCAAGTGCCTAATCTTGGTGCATCAAGCTTTCAGCACCACAGATTCATGGATCTGAGAAGAGAAGACTCACCAAACCAACTTTATGTAACACGTCTTTTACTTTTGGAGCAGCAATTAGAAATACATGACCAGTTCAACAGCATGCTGCAGCTGGGAGCAGCAGCTGAGGCAGGGTACAGCCAACTGCTCCAATGGCAACAGGAGCTGGGCAGCGCAAGGCAGCAGAAGTTGCCCACACCAGTGAGAGGGAAGCTTCTGAGCCCTATATTTCCTTGTCGCATCTAGCAAATCTCTTCTGAGCATGAAACTTTTCAAAGGCTCAGTATTTCACCAAGTATGGATGGATTTTCACAGAAATGGCAAAACATGTATTTCTGACACAAAAATTTCCCTCCTCCTGCCAAATTGCAAGCTTCTGCTTTGTAAAATGTAAATCACAGTGGAGTCAGACCTTCCATTTTCAAAATCTCTTTGAATTTGCCTTGACAGTTTCCGACTCTTTAATGAAATAAAAATGAATCATCTAAGAACTCCTGACCGATACTGCAAGTTTGTTTTGGTTATTAACAGTTTTTAAGATAACTGGGTTTTGTTTTCTTCATGCAGCCAGTCTGTCAAAATCAAGTCACCATTTTTCCAGTTGTATTAATGCAAATACTTCTTGGAGAAGAACATTTAAAAACAGGGAAAAAGTAACCTTCCTACAGCTTTTGTGACAGGCTGCTTTCACAATACATTTCTGAGCAAATTAAAAGTAAAATCTTTAAAAAAAACCCTCCCTTCATTTACAAAAAGACACATTAATGAAAGCACAGACACTGTAAGAAAATAAAATCAAGTGTACATTCGTTATGGATAAAGAAAATCTGCCCGCACATACATTGAGAACTTAATTCAGAAGGCAAGAAAAAGGGACAGGATGCAAACTCTCTTTGCCTTTGAAATCAAACATTTGGCATTAGTGGGATTGCAACAGAAAAGGGATGTAGGGGGAAAAACATTCCAAAGATATTAACATGTGGAAGTATACAATAGATATAAGATAACTGAATAGAGAGACACTGAAACATTTACTGAGATGTTCATTCAAGGGACAGAATTTTTTTATTTGGGATAGAAAATAGCAAAATAATTTTCTGTTGTGTTATTTTGTATCAGTTTAACTAACATTAATTAAAACACTACGAAAAGGGAACAGTTAATTCAACAAAACAATGTTGTTTCTCTCCGCTGCACATTATAGCAGCATGCTCTCTTCGGCTGTAAGAAAAATATTGAAGAGTCCAGCTTTCTTCACGGTTTGGGAATATGATCAATCAATAAACAAGTATTCTTCTAGAACTCTGTGCTTTTTAAAGTACCGAACAACATTAATATTTAATGTATGGAAGAGATAAATACTGTTAGGGATCCAAGATGGGCAGAGGTTATGTTATTTTCTAAAGACCACATAGTAATTTGGAGGCAAATCTAGGCTGCAAATTTGTATAATCTTGTGTCCTTGGTTTGTTTTTTTTTTGGAGGGGTGTGGAGATTTTTTTATTGTTATATGTGTATTTTAAATTAAGTTTTATATTTTAGTTCTTCAGTTCTAATTTTCCCTTGGCCTTTAATGTAAAACTACTGTAGAGGTATGTGTAAAGAAATTTTCTACTAGACACCAGCCTGAGAACTGCTGAATATTACTTTGTCTGTCATGTATCATCCTTTAGCATAAACCTTGAACTCCCTGTTCTTCTTTCTTTCTTTTCTTCCCTCCATTTCAAAAATAGGAATGACAATTGAAAATACTTTATGTTCTTTTCCCTCTTCTTTTCATACCAACATATTTACACTGCCACTATCCTTCTACACTGCATTTTCTTCCATAACATCACAATTTCATTCTTTTATCCTGCTATAGTTAAGTACTTTTGAGGCTCATCTAGCTCCTATTAAAGTTAATGGATGCCTTGCCATTAACTTTGATGGAGGAAAGATTAGCCTCTAACCTCTCTACCCTATTTAGTTCTTTCAGGAGAGAATTCAACTCTTAACTCATTCCTTATTTATATAGCTACTACATACATATGGTATATACCCTCCATTTCATTTCCAAGTGCTTTCATAGTTTCTTTCTCCATATTATAAATCTTTCTATTTTTATTTTTTTAATATATATTTCAACATGTGTATGTGAAAACACGTAAAGATGTTCATGTCACAGCTGTTTGTCTCTCTGTGGTCACATATGGACATAGAGAAACTTCTCTGCTAATGCCAGGCAGCTCTATTAACTTCCAGGGAATTGTACAGGTACAACCAAGGGCAAAATTTTAGACTTTAACAGAGCTGAAAGCCACAGTAGAGTAGTTTATGGTCAATACAGTGTAGTAACAGATAACATTATAGTACAGCTTTCCTATCTCTTATTGTATGTATCCATAACAATATCACAGCTGTCAGATAAAATTGGCCTGGATAAATCATTTTCCCCAATCAATAATAACAGTGGCACGTTCATGCTGCTTCACTGTCAGTATATCTTACATACACAAACTTATTTTACCAGGTACTTTAGGGACAGTCTAAGGAATGTGCCAAAGACATCAGGGCTCATCTCGCTGATGAGTAGCACTGACTACAGTAGGCTGAATTCACATAAGTAAAGTCACTGAGTGTGTGTTTGGAAGATGTGGCACTAAAGGTGCTTTCAACATACTGGTGCAGTAACACACAACTAAAAACATTAAAACAAAATAATGGATTACAGTAGACTCAGTCTTGTATGAACATACATTTTGCAGATGTAGGGTTTATTGTTTCCAGGTGTAGAGGAGCAATGCTGACCACTGAGCAGAACTGGACACAATTAAATAATATTAAATTTTTAAATGTACCAAATGGGATGTTTAAGTGTAAGAGTTCCTTTCTTAAGGATTCTTAAGGATTTCTTAAGCGCTACTGGGATTTCAGAGAATTCACACAATAGTTATTTACTATACTGAGTGTATAATGTGTGATGCAGTATCGACTCTAGTGGTAGCAGTAGGATTTCTAACTGAACACTCAAGTTTCTTATTGCTTTTATCCTTAAATAGCATTTAAGTATCCATAGTTGTTCAACAAATTAAAATTAATTGTTCTTTAAGAAAACAATAACAATCAGGAAAATTTTTCCCAAATAACCACAAGGACTATATTTTGTTTATGTGAGCAGAACTGAAGTAAAAGTATTTACAATGTGCTATTGCTTCTGTTCCCTTTTCCCTTTTATCTACTGTCATGAAGATGTGTGAGTTAGCTTGGCCTAAAGCTGTCCATGTTTCCAGATCAATGAACATTTTGGGGGTCAAAAAATGCATTGCCACTTATTTCAGGAGCACTGCCACACTAATTCCAATTCCAGAGCTGCCTGAGATGTTGACAGGCCAGGCATTTTTGCATCATCATCATCATCATCGAATCACAGACTGGTTTGGGTTGGAAGGGACCTTAAAGATCACCCAGTTCCACCCCCCTGCCATGGGCAGGGACACCTTCCACCAGCCCAGGTGGCTCCAAGCCCCGTCCAACCTGGCCTTGAACCCTGCCAGGGAGGGGGCAGCCACAGCTTCTCTGGGCAACCTGTGCCAGGGCCTCACCACCCTCACAGGGAAGGATTTCTTCTTTGTATGTAATCTAAGTCTACCTTCTCTCAGTTTAAAGCTGTTACCCCTTGTCCTATCCCTGCACCCCCTGATGCAGAGTCCCTCCCCAGCTTTCCTGTAGCCCCTTTAAGCACTGAGAGGCCGCTCTAAGCTCTCCCCGGAGCCTTCTCTTCTCCAGCTGAACACCCCCAACTCTCTCAGCCTGTCCTCACAGGGGAGGTGCTCCAGCCCCTGAGCATCTTTGTGGCCTCCTCTGGACCCACTCGAGCAGGTCCCTGTCCTTCTGATGTTGGGGGCCCCAGAGCTGGACACAGCACTGCAGGGGGGGTCTCACAGGAGCAGAGCAGAGGGGGAGAATCCCCTCCCTCGCCCTGCTGCCCACACTGCTCTGGATGCAGCCCAGGACACGGTTGGCTTTCTGGGCTGTGAGCGCACATTGCTGGCTCACAGTCAGTTTTCCATCCACCAATACCCCCAAGTCCTTCTCCTTGGGGCTGCTCTCAATCCACTCCTCGCCCAGCCTGGATTTGTGCTTGGGATTGCCCCGACCCATGGGCAGGACCTTGCACTTGGCTTTGTCGAACTCCATGAGTTTCACACTGCCCACCTCTCCAGCCTGTCCAGGTCCCTGTGGATGGCCCATCCCTTCCCTCCAGGGTGTCAACTGCAACACACAGCTCGGTGTCGCTGATGAACTTGCTGAGGGTGCTCGATCCCACTGTCCATGTTGCCAACAAAGATGTTAAACAGCACCAGTCTCTACATCCCCGCTACTCATCACTGCTCTTGATCATCGAGCTGTTGACAGCAACTCTTTGAGTGCAACCATCCAGCCAATTCCTTATCCACTGAGTGGTCGATGTGTCAAGCCCATGTCTCTCTAATTTAGAGACAAGGATGTCATGCAGGACGGTGTCAAAAGCTTTGCGCAAGTCCAGGTAGATGACGTCAGTTGCTCTTCCTTTATCCGCCAGCATTGTAACTCCATTGTAGGCCACCAAATTTTTTGGGGCAAGATGTGATGCTGATGACATGTATGATGTGTATGTGTCCTTCATAACACAAGAAAATTCTGGAAGCGAAAATTGAGGCTCATATCCACTGTTTTTGAAAATAAAAGTCCATATAGAGATTATCAGTAAATACCTAAGACAGAGTGAGCTACTGGGTGAGCTGGCTGGTGAATGTAATACGAGTTGAGGAAGTAGGAAGATGGGCCTGATATTACCTCCTTGATCAGCCAGTACTTTTATAAATACACAGCTGAAGAAACTAAGACACCAAAATTGGAGCATCATAACAAACCCCAAGCAATCCACTATGAAAAGTAGCTAGACCTCTATAATACTGCTTAAAGTATCTCTCTGCAGTTAGAAGTCTTTTCCTTCAGTCTTCAACTAGATATAATTTTCTTGGAAAATTAGTAGCTGTAGAATCATCCATCTCTTTCTGTTGAACAGCTCTATTTATAATTACAAACTCGTGGCCTTTTCTGGATGAAATATTCATGTAAACTCAACTGCCAAGCTGCACTTATGGCACTTATGGCATAGTAAACTGCAAAACATTATCATATTAAAAGCAATTCAACAACATGCTTCATGCCAACTTAATAAAAATGTCATTTTAAATATTGTTTAGGAGCACTAGTCTATTTTACAATGCAGGATCCCAAAACGTGTTCAGGAGCCAGTATACCTTGAGAAAATGAAATCAAAGTAAGAGGCAAAGGGTTGATACTGGGTAAATAATTTCCAGGTACTGGCAAAGTGTTTTATTTAGTGAAAAGTGTCCATTTTTTCCATTGGTTTCCTAAGACCTACTATAGATAATTCTACACTTTTGTATGTTAGGCAAACTTGTAACTAGTTCTTAGACATATGAAGTAAATAAAGATAACTGAAGATTATTTAGATGGCACTTAAACTGAAACACTTGTAATAACATTTGCAAATTTATATTCATATATACCAACTTCAAAGATTTGTAAAGACTGTAGAAATCTTTTAGATCTGGTGATTACTCAAACTGAAAAGATTGACTATTTTTAATAAAAGAGGTGATATGTAAAACCAAAGAAGTATTTATGCAACAATAAAGATCTTTTGCACAGTGCAAAGGGATTCAAAGATTTATATGGTCACATATCAAGCTTCATTAATGCAATGTTCAGAAGTAGCATATTATATTTATTCCTATTCTGAGTAAGAGTACTAATTGTTAATGGCAATAACCTGAAATCAGAAGTTCTGAAAATGAAGATTAAACTGCCAGACTGGATAGTGGAAAAATGGTCTCTAACTCAGAAATTACTTTTCAAGTTATAGGAGTTATCCTGTTGCTATGAAAAACAGGGCAAATTAGAATGAAATCATTTCCTTCCACCAAAGTAAAATAATATTTTTAAAATTATTCAGACTAAATGAAATATTTCCCACTCCTAACAAAATCGAAAACTGTTCAAGTGAATGTAAATCATAATTTATAACATGATAGTAAATCAGCCCTGGGACTTACTTTAATTAGTAGCTAGTGGATAGGGTCCCAATCTCTGCTTTATTAAATAAATATTTTTTACAACATAGAACAGTACAAACAGTAGAGACTGAAAGCAACTTGATGTGAATCACTCCACGTATTCTCAAGGAATAGTCTATATTCAGAATCTCCTATGAGGTTGCTGCTGAAAACTTGAATAGCAGAAAAATGAACTAAATCTGCCTTTCACCTCCAAGGTAAGTACACCCTTAGCTCTTCTGCAAACTACACAGGGTTCTGCAAAAACCTGCTGGTTTTGTCAATACTCACCCTGTTCACACCACACGGCCCACCTTAATAATCTTTTCAACCACAGACACTGAGGGTGTTTTTTTGCCTTTCTTTGCCATCCTCACTCAATGTATCCTCATGATTAAATTTTGCTTTTTTTTTTTTTTTTTACTGTAACACAAGTGGCGTGCTTAGAGCTTGCACTGATGTATGCAGATACTAACAATATTGAAGATAATCTTTGTCTGTCTTGATAAACTGTTCCCTCTCATAAAAAGAAAAATCTACAGGATAGTTGAAGAAAGAGGAAAAGAATTTTAAAAAATCATTTTTCCTCAATTATCCCATATCTTTCCAAGGGGAATATGAATGAAGTTGTGTCTAGGGGGAAATAAACCAAGAAAGTAAATGAAACTAAGAAATTACTGACTAGGTCCAAGAAGCTTAGTATAGGAAGATGTTCTGCTCATAGACTCCAGCAGTTCTGTACTAATTTTTTATATAATTTTCTTTCAAAGGCAGCAAGACCTCTATTCCCTGCTTATTTGTTAGCAGAGCAATTATTTGTCCCCAGGGAAGCCTTTCCTGCTCAGGGTGGTGAGGACGGCATGCAATGTGTCCTGACATATATTTGACAATATTCTAATGTTATTTTTATAATTGCTATGTTCCAACATGTTATATCTGTAGGAATTTTATTTTAAAATGTTTCAGTTATTCAGTTCTAGTGGATAATTTCTGGATGGGAAGAATTTCAGATGGATCACAGAAACTCTTAATTTTTAATAGTTAGCTTACCTTTCTAATTTATGACAAATGATTCCATTTTCTCTTTTTTTTCTTCCTAAGAAAAAAATACTAATTGCTGAAGTGAGGCTTTACTACTTATATTTTAATGTATAACAAAATAGTATTTTCTACATGAATATTTTGCCTATAAAACACTTTCTAGTTTAATTACTTCAAATTAGTTACTACCATTGCAGCATTCAGTAAGGCACAACAGCTTTCTCTGCAGCAATCTCTGAAACTGCCATATAGATGTTACTTGACAGCAGAAAAAATTTACTACAATTATAAAATAACTCCAAGGATTTCAGCATATTACAGAATGCTGTAGAATTTCTTTGAGACAAATACAGTGCAAAATGTATACAGTTCTGTGGTACTGGCTGAATGCCTTTTCAGATACTCCAACAATATTGCGGTACTTAATCAGTAGAGAGAGATTGTATTGGCCATAAAATCCAAAGAGCATGGTCTTCTAACTAGAGCACAATATGTTTACTACCAGAAAAGAAAAATATATTTAGTCTTGGTACTCCACATTATGGAGAGAAAGAATGATTTACGATTACCTTTAGATGTTTGAACCGTTTCATTTTAGCTCTGGAATATACTAACTAGGTAAAAGAGTCAGTGTATATAAGGAGCGGGGGGCATTAGCAGGCTAGGTTAATGCATACTGTAAAGCATCCATGTACGTGTGTGTGTCAGTAATAATCTACAAAATTCGTTTACAATTCTGTTTCCACATAGATTCAAATTTTTCAAAATAATTTTCACACTAAACTACAACAGCATTCGGTTAAATGCCTATAAAAATCTCAATTCAGATAACAGTGATTAAACTATGGATTAGATTACAAGCAAAGTATTGGGTTTGCCTGGCAAGGTTTTGGTAGCCGGGGGCTGCAGGGGTGGCCTCTGTGAGAAGCTGCCAGAAGCTTCCCTGTGTCCGACAGCCGATGCTGGCCAGCTCCAGGATGGACCTGCCGCTGGCCAAGCCCATCAGTGGTGGTGGCAGCAACTCTGGGATACGGATATAAGAAGTGGGGGAAAAAAATGCTCAAGAAGAAACTTTAGCTAGAGAGAGTGAGATGTGAGAGAACCAGCCCTGCAGAGCCCAAGTGAGTGCAGGAGGAGGGGCAGGAGGTGCTCCAGGCCCGGGGCAGAGGTTCCCCTGCAGCCCGTGGGGCAGCCCGTGGGGAGGCAGCTGTGCCCTGCGCCCAGGGAGCTCCACGGGGGAGCAGACACCCACCTGCAGCCCGGGGGGGACCCCACGGCGGAGCAGGGGGATGTGCCCGGAGGGGGCTGTGACCCCGTGGAGAGCCCACGCTGGAGCAGGCTCCTGGCAGGAGCTGCGGCCCCGTGGAGAGAGGAGCCCACGCTGGAGCAGGTTTGCTGGCAGCACTTGTGACCCCGTGGGGGACCCACGCTGGAGCAGCCTGTGCCTGAAGGGCTGCAGCCCCTGGGAGGGACCCACGCTGGGGCAGTTTGTGAAGAGCTGCAGCCCCCGAGTGGGAAGGACTCAGGCTGGAGAAGTTCACGAAGGGCTGTCTCCTGTGGGAGGGACCCCACGCTGGAGCAGGGGAGAGTGTGAGGAAGAGTGGCAGAGGCAATGTGTGATGAACTGACACAACGCCCATTCCCTGTGCCCCTGTGCCACTTGGGGGGGAAGGTAGAGAAACTGGGAGTAAAGTTAAACCTGGGAAGAAGGGAGGGATGGGAGGAAGGTGTTTCTAGATTTGGTTTTATTTCTCATTTATCCTACTCTGATTTGATTGGTAATAAATTAATTTCCCCAAGTTGGGTTTGTTTTCCCCACAACAGTAATTGCTGAGTGATCTCTCCCTGTCCTTATCTCGAACCATGAAACTTTTGTTGTATTTTCTCTCCCCGGTCCAGCTGAGGCAGGGTGTGATACAGTGACTTCAGTGGGCACCTGGTGGCTGGCTGGGATCAGCCTACCACACAACCTAACAAAAGATTGAGATATCTGATTGAAATTTACCAATAATTTTTTAAGCACATTGTCCAGCATATTCACTGGATACATTTGAATGCAGAAATGCAATAGCAATAATAGGCCAAGATCATAGTGTCCAATATTGAACTCAGAAGCAGATTGCTTTAGTGCCCGCCCTTATTATAATATATCCCACTCCCATGGTATACCATTATCCTCTCCCCATCCTTTACTCTGCTTGCTCAGTAGAGGAGCTGGTTCTGCTGTGGGTGACTGCTTACAATACTAATAGTCAGCATCAGCAGGTGTTACATCAGGCTGCTCTGATCCAATCCAGAGTTTTATAAAAAAATTATGTGATTTCCAGAGTCATCAAAAATCAGCTTTAATCCTCATTAACTTGTTAAGGAGACAACTATGCATCCACTTTACTCAGGCCATAAGGTTTAAAGCTTCTCACACTTTGAGCTCTGAAAAGATAACTTTGGAGACAGTGCACTTTCATTTGGAAGGGTCCAAAAAGATTTAAGAGGAAATTATGGCTGAATGCTTTTTAAATTTCATATAATTTTCAGAAATACTCAAGGATCAAAGCCTAATGAGGTCAACGTAAAAAATTGTTCTTCACATACTGGGTTTTTAACCAGGTCTCAATAATTTATATTTGTAAAATGTCATATCACACTGAATGCATAACTCAGTAACAAGAGAATAAAGAAAACTCTATTATTAAAAGCACATTCTTTCAAATAAAGGGGTGAAATCATTTCCTTTTTGCTAATCTTTACTGTTCATTTTAGGAGGATTGGCAATACCTTCTCTGAGTTTATTAACTTTATTATGACTCCTAGGAGATGAACATAAATTGTGCTTTTGAACACAAATTGTCCTGTGTATACTCACTACAGATTCTTGTTTATTGTGTTAGTAAAAAATGTTAGCTAACACAGTTTGAAAATAAACTTATGTGCTTGCTATAGACAACCCAAATGAAATGTCTACAACTTTGTAGAACCTTCTAGCTGGTGAATACATAATTTCTATACTGTTTTCTGAACATATCCATGTTACAGATGCTGGGCTGCATCAGCAAGGGCATCACCAGCAGAAATCATTATCCCAATCTACTCAGCACTTGTCAGGCCACACCTGGAATACTGTGCTCAGTTTTGGTCCCCACTAAACACAAAAGCTGTGGACAGGCTGGAGAGGGCCCAGAGAAGGGCCACAAAGATGATCAGGGGACTGGGACCTGCCCTGTGAGGAGAGGCTGAGAGAGCTGGGTTTGTTCAGCCTGGGGAAGAGAAGGCTTAGGGCAGACCTCGTCACCATGCTCCAGTATTGAAAGGGTGGCTACAGAGCAGGTGGAGATTCCCCTTTTTACAAGGAGCCACATGGAAAAGATGAGGGGTAATGGGTACAAGTTACTCCTGGGGAGATTCCACTTGGACACAAGAGGAAAATTTTTCACAATGAGAACAATCAGCCACTGGAATAATCTCCCCAGGGAAGTGGTGGATTCCCCAAAACTGGTCACTTAAGATTCAGCTGGACAGGTGCTGGGCCATCTTGTCTAGACTGTGCTTTTGATAAAAAAAGGTTGGGCCAGGTGATCCTTGAGGTCCCTTCCCAGCTGGGATTCTACGATTCTATGATCTCTTCTCACTGAAATTGTCTTAAAAATGTTATGAACCCCAGGTGTGCAAACCCTGTAGGGTTCCACACAGCAGTGCAAATGGAGGTAATGCCAGTGGCTAGTATCTTCTGAGGACTTTAACATAAATTTTATTTCTTTTGTTGTTTTCTTGAGTCTTTGGTTTTTTTTTTTTTTTTTTTTTTTTTTTTTTTTTTTTTTTTTTTTTTACGTTACAAATATAAATACTGCAGCTCTAGATGCCTATTCACCAGAGCAGAGTATTTCAGCAATAAGCTCCTGAAACTCATCACGCTCCCGCCTTTCCCACAGAAAGCTCACATTTTACCTGGGGCCTGACTCTATGATGCAGACTAAGTCTAACATAATGATAAGAATAAATCTAAATAGCACCTTCCAAATCACTAGGCCTTTAGGAAATTCACACTTCTTCTGTGAAAAAGCCAACAGACCCACTCAATAAAATGCTGCTTTACTGATAAAACCAGTAAGTTGTTAAGTTCTCTTTCCAGGCATAACTCACAAGAGAAATGTACTTGTCTACATACAGATAGAATATCATACTCTCCTCTGTTGTTACTGCTTGATTGTAATAGAGTCATAACAGGGATTAATTTATATCTTCCTGCTCAAAATTTATGTTTCTACTTTTAGGTTGGGATTTTTTCCATAATTGAGAAGAAACTGGTGCTGGTGATGATGTCAAAGTTGCTATACTGCCTAGTAAGGTCTTATAGGACTGTGTGTTCAAGTCATCATCCAGTAAAATTGCTCCCTGAAGTCTTAAAAGATTTGCTTCTATACGTGATAAAAGTAACAGCTCAAATAAGCAGTAGATATATTTATAAGCATATAAAATGATTACATGATCTGCAAGGCCAGATGAACCAAAGGTATTCTCCTTTTAGAAATAAACTGCACAAATTACTAAAATGTCAGAATTAGGCACCTAAAATTAGGAAACATCATGATTCAGATGGGCTACGTTCACATACCCAATTCAGTTCATAGTCTCCTTGTGATAAAACCCCAGATTAATATTTCTGCAGAAAAAATGCCCTCAATCAGTGCATAACATGGAAATAAATCACTTGGTGATGCTTATTTAATATTATGTTTTTACCCCCACTGTTTACTCTGTGGTGTCATGCCTTGTCTACTGTAGACTGTTCAAACCTGTAGACTAAATGATTAATTTCTTCAAAGCTTTTCTATGATACTCATCAATGAAGTATTTAGGTTCTTCGCAACACATTCAAAACAACTCTCTGCGATAAGTGCATATTGTTATTCTTATTCGAAAGATAGCAGATGAAATGCCAGAAATCTAAAATCTGATTTAGTGTTATATTGTGCTTTATACATCCAAGGCAGAGCAATTTACTTCAGTTGCAGCTGCAAGGTCTCAGCACTGGTATATATTACAATCCCAAGTCAGATGTCCAGAATATACACAGCTAAGGTAAACCCTTTATCAAGTGTGGGCTTAGTAACCAGCATAGCATTCCTGTGTGTCAGGATCATGAAGAAAACCAATTCTCCAGGTCAGTAACCATGAGGACATCTTTTTTTTTTTTCTTCCTGCAACATTCTGCCTCATTCACTGAATCCTATTCAGCTGCTGAAATAAATGAGATGGGATCTAAAGTTTTCTTTCTACATAAGTTGCTGGGCCACAAACTGCTTGAGAATTGGGGAGTTTTCTAGATGAAATCACAACATTCTCCTCTTCTGCTCTTGCCTAAGCATCCCCTGTAAGTAGTTACCTGTCAGAGGATACTGGGATAGATCAGCTCTCTGCTTGAACCCCAAAAGTATCTTCTTTTTTTTTTTTTTTTTTTTTTTTTATCTTCAACAAAACCCCTTTAAATTCTCTTATTACATACCATTTTCTTTAAAACTGTGTATTTCCTTACAAGTGTCGGCAGCCATCACATAGATCAAAGTGTTGTCAACTTCTTTGCGGACCAGTTCTGGAAAAAGATCCAAAACTTCCACCGTGGGTTTCAGGTACGTACTGACAGCTGAAGGAGGTAAGTTCAGCTATTTCATCCACTCTGCTTAGGGGCTATGGAGGACACAGGAGGGAGACTTTTCCTGCCCATGTCATCTAACTCTCTCCTGGCAAAACCTACACAATCAAAAGTTGCAGTTGCAAGAAAACTCTTGTTTGGCTCCAGGGCTGGATCATACCCACTGTGAATAAAACTTCTACAAAGTTTGCTGCAAAAATGAAATCTGAGAAAACTGAATTTATCAGAAGGTTTTAAAGTGGATTTAATTTTCAGAGTTTCATATTAAATCTTCAAGAATATTACCCTGGATATAACATCTATTCTTCCTCCTACCTACTTCTAGGAATATTTGAGGATGCCATTACGAGGTGGCAGATCATCTTTCAGTCTCATTCTGGACATGTATAGTATTTTTGCTGACATCTTTTAAAGTACATTCAGACTGAGGCAGACAGTTTCCACATGCAAATTCAGAGTAGTTAAACAGTGATATGGAGGTGTGAAAACTAGGTCTTACGATGAAGCTATTTAACGTTTGATTTTGGGGTGGTGCCTTCCTGCTCCACTTACACAGTAAGGATGCCATACATTTGTCCATGCATCTGGCATCTCAGATTGTCACTAAATTATATTGAAGTGGACATTCAAATGCATGTTTATCAATATCTAAATGGGTTCATGAAGATTTTAAGAAAATATATAGCAATTCCCAGTTGAAAATTTAGCTTAAGAAAAAAACCTGGAATACCAAGAAATCTGAAAAGGAATAAAATTTTACTTAAAATGCTGAATGTTTCAGAATAATTGGTGTAATAAATCAAAATTATGTGGAGGATATCAGAATATCACAGAAGAATATATCTACAAAAGCACAGTATGTGAAATTTGACTTCCAAAACTGCAGGGGAATGAAGAGAGGAAGAAAAGAAGAAAGGACAATTTTCAGGTTAGTTTGTTATAAAAAACCCCATGTCAGCTAATTTTTCTTGTCCCCTCATTATGTATTTAATGGTTTATATTAAATGAATAGAATTGGATTTTTTATTTTTTGTCTTAGTTTTCTTTTTTCTTTTAAAGAGAGCTTAAAGTTAGGCAAATATTATTTAGGAACAATTTTAGTTTAATTGATCTTGAGATATAAGAATGAACTGGAGGATCTCTTGAGACCACTCCCAGGTCTAATCGTCTATGATGAGTACCCAGAGACGTCTGTAACTTGATGCATCTTATCAATCATAAAATAAAAAAAAAGTGCAGACTTCATAATGACCATTACAGCACTATTTCTCAGCAAGCAGTCATTTTGGTACTGGTATGTTATTTAATTGTAATGTGATCCTCGCTCTAATAGAAAAATGACACTCAGATGCATGAACTTGAGAAGTTAAAGTGCAGAGACACCGTCTAGGAATCTCTCTCCTCAAGCCTATTGCTTACTATTGCCAATGTTCCCACAGCAGACATTAGTATCATGACACAAAGCACTAAATGTTTGAAGGACTGGGATTTCAGTAAGTCACCATATGTCCAAATAAATCATATAAGAATAGCATAAGAAAGGCAAGATGTCCCAAGTCTTACAAGCAATAAACAACAGAATTTATACAAAGACTAGTGTGCTGGCGAGAAAACTCATTCATTCTTTTTTATAATTCTATATGTTTCCTCACACATTTCATGTTTCTTGTTGACACAAAGCATAGTATTGGTTTATCTCCTTGTCTATGCATTCTTTTATGATATAAAACTTTCCCTACCTCAGTAGTATCAGCTCAATCTATCACTTCACCTTAATGCTCTCATCAAAATCAGGCAGTCTCACTCCATTTCTTGTTTACAGTATGTCACTGATCCAATGCATCTTAACCTTCCTTCAGAGCTCAGGGAACATTCCTATATCTGAGCAGGATTTTAGTCCCTTCAGTCACTACACAGAAGAACAAAGCACACTGTGCAGATGCCACAAAAGAAACACCAAACAACGTGCCACTGATCTCACACTGACCTCAATTGCTTGATTCCCTCGTGTTTCTTTTACTGACTTTCTGTAACTGTCTCTGTATCATTCCCTTCTCTGCTTTCATAACCCTATTAATTAAGGCAAGCTCAACTAAGTACCCTCTATGTATCCAGAACCAATAAATAGTATGTATGAAGTCTGAAAAGAAAATATTCAGGAATATATTTCAATAAACCCCAGAAATTCACATTGATAACAAATGCTTACTCATCTATCACCACTTTTGGGAAACTGAAATTAATTTTCATGCACACATAGTTTACAGAGCAAGAAAAAACACAGCATTTAAGAAGTGTGTGTCTAATTAACATCAATGAAGAGCTAATTGCGAACAATAAACATTAGATGAAGAGAATCAGAATGCAAAAAAGAAATGGAGGATGCTAATTTGATCGCATAAATCCCTGATCAAATATTTCAGGGCAGCTAACATTAATAGGAGCAAACAACTATTTGTTGCAAAGTTTTCTCAGGTCTATACAGATTTCTTTCCTTCAACAGCATCTTGCCCTAGCCCTGCATCTTACTAAGTAAGCAGACACAGAAAAAAATGATTGGACATTAGGAGGAAAGGTTCTGTTTGTATCAAAATATCTATATGACAAACAAAAAGGTAAAATAACTGAAAAAATGGAACACACATGAAACTTAAAAAACTATTATTGTTACAGATCTTACTGTGGTGTGCTGAAGTCTCTTCAAGTATTGTCTTATATCCCAGCTTAAACCCTCTGAAATGTTTAGGGTTTTTGTTGTTGTTGTTGTTGTTGTTGTTGTTGTTTTGGTTTTTTTCCGTGTTTCTTAGTATTTCCCAGAATACTCTAGAGGTATTCTCCAGACTACCTTTCTTTTAGTGTATCTGAAAACTGTTTCTTCTCCCTCAAGGCAGCTGTGAAATAGCACGCTATAAACCTTATCCAAAAGTTTTGGAAAATTGAGCAGATCACAAAGCAATGTTTCATTTTCATTTTGTCTTAGTCCATTAAGGGATTACTAAATCAGTAAGATCCATGTAGCTACATTGCTGGGGGGTTTTCCAATTAAATTCAAATTTTTACCTCTTTTTATTACTTGTAAATGTCCTGTCTAACATTTAACAGTTAATAAGAATCTCAGACAAAACAAATGAAGAAATAAAGAAATAGTCAACACTTTGCTTGACTCAAGAACAGCAAAATCCTTGAGTCAAAAGTCTCTTTAATACCATGTTTGCAAATCATGACTATGTGCTAATATGTTATTCCTATATTTTTGCCATGAGATCAATACGTCATATCTGTAGGCATGTTAGCTAATGTGCTTACCTGAATCTTTAAAATACCGTGAATACTTGAAAGAGAGAGAAAGCTACTTTCTCATATATTAATGTGATAAAAAATGATAATGAAATACCGATTATTTATAATACAATCACAGCAGAGACATTTATAGTGTTTAATGCTGGTTCTAGTTACAGAGTATATCTAAATATGTAACAATAGGGGTGATGCCCACAGCAATTCAGATATTCATTAAAAAAATGTCAGCCAGCTTGGTATGTATACATGGACATGCTTTCAGCAGCTGAAAAACATAAACATTGCTGGAAGTAGCAGCCCATGAGATTTTAAATAGCTGCTAAGCTATTACTACAGTCAAACACAAAGGCAATCAATTCGGAAGCTTTTCTGGGAGGAGTGTTCTGCTCAGAGTTTGGGATCTCAGACAGGGATCTGCACATCCCCCTGTGCCATGACAACAGTTCTGCGATCACCTGGTGGTGCATCTCTTGCTGGTGTGCTTTGTGCTGGCGTGTCTGCAGGCCTCCCAAGGCAAGGCTCACTTCTGTTTGTGGGGATAATGTACATATTTCTGCGTAGGTATGTACACACACACACACACACACACTTTCCCACCCCCCACTAGGTGCAACTGAGTGGGATATAGTACTTCACAGTTGTGTTTTTAATGCTCTGTGGCCCACAACTTCATCTGTTCTCATAAATATTATGTCATATATTTTACAGATAGCTCACATTAAAACCATTTTATAATATACATTATTAATGCAATTCTTATTTTCTTTACCTGTCGTGCGTGTATGTATTCACATCTCTACAGAAGAAAAAAAATAACACATTAAAATTAAAAGCATCTATGTTTTATTTTTGTAATCTTGTTGAGGATTTTGGGTTTTTAACATCGTGCTTTTTTTCTAAATCAATATGTTTAGTTTACCAGGACCAAAAATTGTTGTGATGCCAACATTTATTGCTAAAATAAATACATTCATTGTTCTCCACTGAACAGCAGTATCTGAAACACCTCAGACCACCCAGACATCAGGAAATATCAATGGTAATGCAGACTATAACATGAGGTAAATGTGAACTTTTCATTAGTTTCAACAATGTAAAAAAAAGTAAAAATCACAGTTAAAAAGCATAAGAATTACTTATCTCTATCCATGACCATTTGTAGGTTATTCTAACATGAATCTTTCTCAGCTCCACATGCTCATACTGCCTTACAGCAGCATGATGTATGCACACTTTTTCATTTTTTTATGTGAAGGTTTGAAAATTTCATGTCGAATATTTTTTATCTTAAACACGCAGCATCGATTTAAAGGTGAGCATAATTGTTTAGAGTTGCTCAGGAGGAGATGAATTATTTGGCAGATTGAATTTAAAACTGTCAAAACTGCACAATAAGTGTAGTTTATCAGATGGGTATCAATAGTGGATGCATTGTGAAAACAGGAAAATTTGGGAAGTGTAAATTTCTATTTTATATACACCATTAGATTTTGAAAGCACAA
The DNA here is from genome assembly GCF_003259725.1 of Athene cunicularia. Taxonomy (NCBI): domain Eukaryota; kingdom Metazoa; phylum Chordata; class Aves; order Strigiformes; family Strigidae; genus Athene; species Athene cunicularia. Next base: position 6,928,755 of record NW_020799100.1, read on the forward strand.
CTCTCCCACTGCACTCCTGTCCCTGGGATCTCCTTACATCCTGCTTCATTTCAGCAACAAACTGAAAGTTAACTGCAAACAGAAAGCAGATCGAAGTTACATGCTAAATGTATCTGTTTAGCATTTGGCTAAAACACCAGAAGATAACTCAGAAAATAATCAAACTGTACAATACTAAGAGTATTATTTTCTCTAGCTTTTGTCTCTTTATGTGAATGTTTAAGTATGTGTATAAATAGACAAAGGGTGTACAGAAAGTTCATCTATGAATATCAGACTGCTCATGCATTAATTATATATATATATGCTTAATCCCTTCTTGTTAAATAAGAAACTTGCCAAGAAGCATCAGAAAAATTCATACTGACCTAGATGTGCTAGACTGCTTTGTTTGGTTGCAGTGTATTGCAGAAAGCCACTGCACATGCACCCCAGAAACAGCAGACAATATGTGCAGTGCCGTAAGGCAACCACCAGTCAGTTGCAGGGACTTGTAAAAATCTTGCCCTTCTTATGCTATTGATAGATCCTGACCTTATTGCTGATTCTTAAGCTGTTTTAAAAAGGTTGCAGAAAAGATTTGACACTCAGTCCGGAGGGTGGGTAGATGAGAAGCTACTGAAGCAAACTGATAGCATGAGAGCCAAAATATAGAGGTCAAAATCCTAAACTATTTCCTGAAAAGTATCTACTCATTTGGTCATGTTAAACATAACCTTAAAGGTCGGTTTAGTAGAGTAGAGCAAAGAGCTCAGAATGCAAAAATCTTGATGCTCTCCTGTGTTTGTGATTTTACTTAGTCAAAGGTTAGGTTTATACTGCTGTTACTGGTAGCATTACCGCCTTTCACATGCTGTATTTAGTGAAAAAATAAAAAATCCCCACAACAGCCAGAAGCCACTAACAATATATGTTAAGTATTACTGAACTGCATAACTCTCTGACTAGGTTTCAAATGGAAACCGACGTGAATGAACTTGCTGCTGGTCCTAGAAAATATTGCGCAGTAATTCTTGAGGAAGCGCAGTGAAGCTACAGCAATACCATACATCGAGCAGAGCTTTTTTCCTCCCTGAGCAGCAAATGGTTATGCAGCCCGTGTGGCACAGAACACTGTGCCTCTCTGAGGAATTCTCATCTGCAATTTAATACTCTAAGTATCATGGGAACCTGTATGTTATTAGACAAGTAGTTACAATAATGTTTAAATTAATTCATTCACCAGTACAAGTTCCCGTGAGTGTAATTACATGCGTGTGGACAGTGTTTAGATGAATGTGTCCCATACCTGTCCACACCACCACTGTAAATATCAATGAGATTACACAGAGTCACACGTTAAAAGGCAAAAGGCTTACTCACTCCCACCAATGTACCACTACAGCCTTTCACCTTCCCACTCCACGTCAGCTAACACTCTCAAAGATACGTCCTGGCAGATAGTAGCCACAAACAAACCCCGAAGGCTGTGACGTGGTCTTAAAAACAAGCCCTAACCCTGTCTGTCAACTTCTGAAAAGTTGTTAGAAGCCATTGGAAGTTGGATCAATGCAAAGAAACATCACCCCAAAGTAATATGCAGAGAAATTTTGCAAAGCAGGAAACTGCTGAGAGAGATGGCATTGTCAGTGTGTTACAGCATCCAAGCAGCTGCGCCCGGGCCTTGGCAACACCAGTGAAATGTCAGTAGTGTTACTCCAAATGTGTCAAAGACTCTTAGTATTGCAAAAATAACTATGAATGATACCATCTAAAAATACAGAGTAATTCATGCTTGTTTCCCTTCCACCCCCTGCCTGGACTCCTTAAGTTGCATTTACACCTTCTGGCTGTATTTTACCAGTTTAGGGGGCCACTTGAACCTTTTCTATAAAACATTAATAACCCTGTGTTCACAGGATACTTCCCTGTCCTTTTATAATTAATTGTATAGCTCGATTACTTGGAAAAATGAAAACTAGCAGCTCCTATTTGGACTGTACAGAATGTAATATACACAGATCTTAAAGATTTGTCTTCCACTGTGCAATCTCTGGATCGTACCACAAAGCATGTGCCACACAGTTATCTTGTATTTGATGGTTTTGTAATCAGTGGTGGTGGAATTAAAAACGTAAAGATTAAGGTAAACATTCACTTAGAAAAACTGTGAGCTGAAGTGCAGGGCTCTCGATCTGTTTAAAATTGAAAAAAAGTCATTGTCAAGTGACTGCATAAATGAACTAAAGATTGAACAATGTGAAAATCACCAAGATATTTTTTCACTCTCAGCTTCCAAGTTTTGCTTCGAAATGAAATAGTGGAATAAAAAGAAAATGGTAAAAAGCGTGATAGAAAGTTTTTGTATCAAAACATGAATATTTTTTAAGATGTTATGCATTCCTTTATTAAGGTAGATTTCAAAATCCATCTACTTTCAGGTCTTTGCATGATAACTGGAACTTTTAAAGAATTCTGAATTACACTGAAAATATTCTGCACAGCTCTAACCAGAATACTCATGAGTTCTGATTCTGTCTTTCCTATGACAGTTTTTCTCTCTACACTTTTTGGCAAGTGATTAAGGATGTAACTTTGTCTAGTAAAGTCAAAGGGTATTTCAGTGCTGCTTTAAATGAGACTAACATTTCCTAACCTGATCACTCCCATACAGTAAGGCAATCAGAAATGTTTGAAGTGTAAGACCGTGTAACATAATTTGCAATTGACATATGAAATCATTCTCTAAAATGCAACATTTTTAGTCCTAAACTCTAGTTGCTCTAGTAAATAGGTACTTCATGATCATCAGAGATCACCAGTATTGTTTTTCTTAATTACATTTGCAAGTAATTAATGCCATTGCTGCATTTCTAGATTTGTAGTATTCCCTAGATGTTCCTATACTGAGTAAAAGGGGAATACTGTGATAGCATAATCTAATTGCAAAGTCAAATTGTAAAGATTTTTAATAGCAACCACTCTATAGCACTTTTAATTTTCTGTCTGCTTCATGAGCATTAAATAATTATTTCTCATATTACCCATGTGAGTAGATTACACCACTTCTGTCTCAAAGCTTGGTAGCATATATTCTCACTCTGCTGTAAAGCTGAACATGTCACGCTTGAGAGGCATGTCTTTCAGATGCAGAGGCTGACTACCAGTGTTTCAAATGAGTCCTGTTATTGGGTTGTATAGCGTCTTTCTAGCATCATCCATGGAAATTTGTTACATGATCTAGCTGCAGTACCAAATCTGATTTCTGTATGCAGAGGTTTGAATGAAGATCTTTTCAAATTACTAAATGAAAACAAAGGAAATCTGATGCCGTCTGCTTTACTCCCTCTAAATTTTATTAGTTCATATTCTAAATACCCGCCATCAAATGCATATTTTATAATGTCATTGCTAGGAGCCAAATTAAGGTCAAATTTGATGCCACAAGATGAAAGAAATGTTGTAAGAACATACATGAAGTAATTGCCACTATATGAAAAGGGACAAGCCTTCTTGCTCTCCACTTAAAACGTATTCCTTAGAGGAAAATACAATGCTCTTTTGCAGGCCAAGTGAGGGAGGATATATCTTTAATCTTCCACAAGCCAATGACAATTTTATTAGCAAAGGGAGCTATGCAAGACTACCTACTTTCTCTTGGAGCAAAACCTTTCTGAACCAGATACTATTATGTGAACTTCATAATAATTTGCTATGACAGGGGCAGATTAACAGAATACACTAGCTGCCCTGAATCCTAACAGAAATACAGGCTGTAGCAGCTCAATTTATGTATGGGAAGGTGACAGACTCACAGAATGGATTATCTCCAGGAAGTCTGAAAGTTTTTCTTCAGCACAGCTGAGATTTTCCTGAGAAATGTCTCACAAATAAGTAAACAAGTAAACTTTTATTTTGTCTACCTATTTCAGTTCTTATATAACCATCATTTCCCTAATTATTTTCATTTCAAAATCTTTAGTGCAATTTCTAAAATGACCAATTTTAAAGAAAGGGAGCCACTGTAATCACTTACTTTGATTTACTGAACAACACAAAGCACTGAATTCCTTGAATACTGTTTTGTTTGTGTGTGAGTACAGAATGTTTTTTCAAAAATATTCTGGTCTTGATTTAAAACTACCATGAGAAAAGTTCTTCCAGTGCTGAATTCTTTTACTGACTGCATCCGGGCTTTTGTTTACTTTTAATTTCCAGCCAAATTCAGTTCTCAAAAGTTCTTATTCTTGCTCTTCTTCTGGGAATGCTGACGGGGACAGAACAGGACCCGTCTAGGGACAGGCACATACATAGGTGAAACACACGCACACATATAGATGAAGCAATGGATTTCACAACCATTTTGGAATTAATATTTTCAGCTTTCACAGAGTTTTAACAACACAGAAAGGATGGAAGATATACCCCGCACATGCAAGTAAGGGTTACAAATGATTTAATAAACTGCTTACAAATTAGATTGGTAAAATCCAAATCTAAAGGGGGAGATGGTTAATAGGACAAGAGAAAGTTCTTGATTGAGCTCAGTACGTTTTTCCTTGAGATCTTACAATACTTAAGTATATTTTACGGCATTGATATTTTTTCCTTTTAAAATCTACAAGCACTCATTCTTGAAAATTGGCTTAGGAGCCCTTTGTTTCTCTTCATCAAAGGAAAATTTCTTTCTATCACCTGGACAGAAGCCTAGTAAGCCTAGTCAGGTGAAACCTGAATTTTTTTCTGTCTATTTAGATAACCACCCCAGTCATCTTTCAACAGAGTCTGCCCTATTAGCTTCAGACAAAAATAAATGAATCAGGTTTAGAGGGTGAGTTAAGAAAAATCAAAATGAAACAAGATTTACTCTGTGTTCTAGTCCTATCAAAGAGAGAGCCTTGAAAAAAGAATTTGAGGAAATTGTTATTAAGAGGTTAATGTGTTTTTCAGACTCTTAAATCATATTGCCAGTAGACTCAATGAAATGACAAATTGAACTATAAAGAAACATACAAGAAATCATTCTTTAAGCTAAATATTGAATAACCAGTTCTCATTGCTTTCTGCAGTATTTTTGTAGACTTGAAAGATTCCAACACATACTCTGGATCACCTGTATCCTATGGGAGTTTGATAAAAGAAAGGATTTCCTTCTCAATTTTTTAATGCTTGTCTGAGACAACTGTCTGAGCTCTGATACTCACAAGCCATTTTAATTTTATCTATCCATCACATTTATTTTTCCAACAATGATCAATATTAAAGATTTAGGAGACCTTTTCTATCGAATTAAATTAGATCTGGTAGAATGCAGGAGGAAGGAGGGGATAAAATTCCAAGCTAAATCATTCTTGGTTTAAACAAATACAGAGATAATTTCTCATATATGTGAGATATGTAAGGCCTACCTGTATGAAATACTATACAATGGGAAACTTTCCAGTATATTATACTTTTAGGTCTGCTGCCTATTCCATTTTTCTACAATTATTTTAGAAAAAGCAGAATATTCAAACACGTCAATACAGCAAAATTTGGCAAAGTAACCTTATTGTTGAAAACTTTTGAGAGAGAATAATAATAAATTATTCAAATTTAATGTAATTAAAATCTTCTGAGCTCATTCAGGCCACCTGTATAACACTACCTATTCCCTCATTTCTGACCAATGACATAAGTATGTACTTGAAAAACAAAACTCTTCTGGTCTCTCATTTGTCTTCTATCAGAATTATACTGCCCTCTGCATTCCACCTGTCCTTTCATCTCGGGCAGTCTTATATGTTTAATTTCTGTCCCTCTTCTGTATTTTTTTTTTTTTAATTCCCAGCTCTGTTCCTTTTTCTCTGTTTTTCTGCTCACTGTTGTTGAGTCCTTTCTGATTCCACAATGTTTTGCAATTAAAAGTGACAAAATTCTTATGAGATTCATGATGAATGACAATGCCTGATAGATAGGTAAAATTAAAGAAAGTCTAATTAGTTTGATCAGGTCCCTGCAGGATTCAAAATCAGGGGTGCTATTAGGGCATAGATATCCCCTAGTGATGTTTCTCATTCCATGAGTAGAGCAGGCAGGTAATGCAGCTCTGGGACTGTTAGTATTGGTGGCAGCTTGACAAGCACCTTCTCCAAAGCTACCATTGCTTGCTGCTTTTGTCAAGTCTGTACAAAGCTGTAGTGTGGGCGATTTATGATTTTACAAAGAAATCAATATGAAAACATTTTATATTACATGATCACATTCTATATTTATGACTTTTCAATAGAAGGACTCAATCGTTACTTTTAAAACTGGAGTTTCAATGTCAGGCTCAAAGTGCTGAAAATCACAGTGACAGCAGGGACGTTGAGCTAAGAGACACATAGACGTACAATGTGAAGGCCAACTTCACATACATCTGCCATCTGAATAAACTCATAAAGAACCACTGCTTGCATTGGAATGTCCTGAGTTTGATACAGATGGGCAACAGAGAAGCCAAACAAGAATCATTTCATTGAGGGAAGACAAGACCCAAAGCATATTAAGTGTTGTTCACACACCCACCAAATGTGTTTGCCCATGTAAACCTTTCTGTGGCTTTGCCACTGTTCCCTGACTGCAGTGAAGTCTGATATTAAACTGAACAGGACTGACTTCAGTAAGCAAATACAGAAGGTTCTGGGATGAAGTGAAACGCTCTTTATGGCACGTATCATATTGTCTGGAAATGTTAATGACTGTATAGCATATCTAGAAAAAAAAACTATTACTAATTTTTACGTGTAACGTAATGTTGGTCAAGTTATGACCCTTATTTCTTATTTTCCTCTTATTTTGGGGACATAGGGAAACAACACACACTGAACCTGTAATTCTCTCGAGTACAAGAAACAGATAGCCATTACTTGCACCTTCATTTCAAATACCCCATCAAATGGCTGATTAGGGAGAAAACCTCATAATTTCATAAGGGTAATTGGATACATTTTCTTCTATTGCAAGTAAATTGCCCCCTGGCACAAGAATTTTAAAATCTTTGGCAGCGGACCTCCTGAAACCCATCTGTGTTGGAAATTAATTTTTTGCTTTTGGGTATACTATATTTACATATTTTGTTTTATTTCTCAATATTTAATCTAGTGAGAAAAAAGACTGTTAGTGCAAGCATTGAAACTTCTCAACAGATTTTTTTAAAAAGTAGGTCTCCAGAAGAAACTGGCCATACTAATACAGCCAGTACACCAAACTGGAACTGACTTGACTTCTATTAGGCAGTCAAATGTTAATTTTAAGCACACCTATTTTTAAACATCTATTATTTACAATACGCTGAGAGAGAGTATCTGATAGAATTTGCTACAAATGCAAACTGATGACTATTCTCACATAGGCTTGTTATTTCCCCAGACTTTCCTTTGGTGAAATCTGTCATGTCTGGTGTCCTAGCAACATTGCATTTCTGTTCTGTTCAAATATTTTCACATATTTTATTTATTTCATATGAAGAAATTATAAAATGTAATGACCAAAGCACTGGACAATTGGGCACAGACTCATCCCTCCTAATTTAGGACTGTGGTCCCCTCACTCCCTCCCTAGCACTGGCAAGAGATGAATACTCCAAATGGTAAACCCTAAGGTAAACCTGTATTAAACTCAGCTGAGTCAAGTCAACTTCCTTGGTTTGCTTCTCGTCAACATTCTTCTGGCAATTGCGGGGTTGCAATGAAATATAAAGAGCAAGTTATAATTTCACCAGTGTGAAAGTAACTTTTAAAACTATGTTGAGTGTAAAATATTCATGTGGATTTTTGGAAAAAAGCAGTAAGTGCAAATTCTTTGAAAGTAAAAGCATAGTTGTCTAAATAAATAGCATAAATGCTTAAAGGATTTGCTACTATGAAATGTCTTAGGCCTTCCATACTTCTTAACACAGAAACATGTCAACATACAGAAAAGCTTCTTCATATTAAGTGCTATGTGTGCAAAAGAGAAACACTATAAAAGCTTGACCTCTGTTGTAGGAAACTATCACTGCTAAGACATAAACCACTTTAAAAATGAGCAAAAAGTGTTCAAGGTTATCAAGGGTTCAAACTATGAAAAACACAGGCTATTAAAAAAACCGTGAAACTCAGATGAGCAAAGATGATTTACAGAGCTGACACAACTCTAAAACCATAAGTGGAAAAAGCAAATGCGACATTTCAAAGGACACATGTTGTGAAAACGATGAACTTCAGGGCATAAGCTTGTTCCCAGACGAGGTTTGGAACAAATTATTTTCTTGTGCAGCATCTGGCACGGTCTACTGCCAAAAAAAAGGATACCCAAGTAGCTGAGCTACGGTTCTGCTTGGCAATTTCTGTATTCTGAATTATTTGAGGAGATGATACCTACATACCCTGTATGAAGTATCCATGGCCAAGGACAAAAGGAAATTCCTCTGAAGGACAAATATCAGAAATTACTCTTTATTACAAACATTAAAGGGCAGAATAATCAAAATTGTTATATAATAAAAAAGAACCATCATAGAATGAATCATAGAATGGTTTGGGTTGGAAGTGACCTTAAAGATCACCCAGTCCCACCCCCCTGCCATAGGCAGGGACACCTTCCACTAGCCCAGGTTGCTCCAAGCCCCGTCCAACCTGGCCTTGAACCCTGCCAGGGAGGGGGCAGCCACAGCTTCTCTGGGCAACCTGTGCCAGGGCCTCACCACCCTCACAGGGAATTATTTCTTCTTTGTATGTAATCTAAGTCTACCTTCTCTCAATTTAAAGCTGTCACCCCTCTTCCTACCCCTGCACCCCCTGATGCAGAGTCCCTCCCCCCTTTCCTGTAGCCCCTTTAAGCACTGGGAGGCCGCTCTAAGCTCTCCCCAGAGCCTTCTCTTCTCCAGCTGAACACCCCCAACTCTCTCAGCCTGTCCTCACAGGGGAGGTGCTCCAGCCCCTGATCATCTTTGTGGCCTCCTCTGGACCCACTCGAGCAGGTCCCTGTCCTTCTGATGTTGGTGCCCCCAGAGCTGGACACAGCACTGCAGGGGGGGTCTCACAGGAGCAGAGCAGAGGGGAAGAATCCCCTCCCTCGCCCTGCTGCCCACCCTGCTCTGGATGCAGCCCAGGACACGGTTGGATTTCTGGGCTGTGAGCGCACATTGCTGGCTCACAGTCAGGTTTCCATCCACCAACACCCCCAAGTCCTTCTCCTTGGGGCTGCTCTCAATCCACTCCCCGCCCAGCCTGGATTTGTGCTTGGGATTGCCCCGACCCATGGGCAGGACCTTGCCTTGGCCTTGTTAAATGCATGAAAAATAAATTCCAGCTGTGAAATACATGAGCACTGTGAAGCTGTCTATTTGTATGTGCATTGGCTGGCTATGGTACTTGCTGTCTAAATGATATTTATCAGCCAAATCTTCCATTAGCCTCCCCAGGCAGTCACAGTTAGATATAACTGCTAGGACTCACATGGACAGGGCACCACATTAATATTTTTGGAGTACATTTTCTACAGTATGACATGACTGAAGTATGATAAGATTCCACTCTAAAACATTGATCAAAGTATGTGAAAGACACAAAACCAATTGACCCCCAGGGAAGGCAGAGGACAGAGTCCACAGATGATAAAACAGTCCTGATAAGCTAAACAGCAGGGACAAAAGGGTAGCTACCCTGTGATGGCCAGACTTAGTAAGATGATATGTATGCTCTTTTAGTTATCTTTAAACCTTTCTTGGTCTCCTCATTATTTCCCAATGGGTAAGTGAAGTGCTTTGATTCAGCTCAGGCATTTTCTTCCATAGTCCACAGGGTGGGAGGTAAAGGGATTGCTGTCGTTTTGGAGAGATCGGAGGTGAGAGGAATGGTGGGTGCTGCCTGCGGGGACAGGCAGATCTGTGCTTGGCACCACCATCTGCACCCTCAGCAAAATGTCACAGGTGCAGATAACCCCAAGGCATAGCTCCAGGGTGTGAAAATCATCAGATGGCAAAATGAGTATTCTCCACCAATTTCTTTTGCTATTTTCTTTTGTATTTGGTATATATTAATTTCTCTCATTTTCAAAATTCTGGATAGCGTGCCAATATTTCAGTCTTCGTATGTCAAGTTTCTGGCAGTCCTCCTCCAAACTTTAACTTCTGTTAGGCCAACAGTGAGCATTAAAACTGGATGAAACAGTGATAGTAAATGTTCTTTTCCAGTCTTCTCCTACAGTATACAAGCAGGTAGGGGGAGAAATTCCTATTACACATCACATGTGTGAAACCTAAGGGTGTATCAGCAACTCTGTCAGAGTCACACAGCAAGTAACTGTTTTAGACATTCAAGGTAGGAGCAACCTTCAAATCCATGGAATAAGAAAATGAAAGTAAACTTCAGGGCTATCAGACTGGATACGTCACTAGCACCTAAGGACACAAGATGAGCAAGCACAGAGAGAGAATCCTTCTCCCCTGTCAAAACACAGCACTGAAGGAGTAGAAAAGGAAAATTAGTTTCAGTGTCTGCATCTGGAAAAAAGCTGGAACCTGATTCAGAGCAGGAAGTACTCTGTTAAACTCCATGATTAAATTAAATTATCTGCTACAAAACAGGGCATGTACTTCACTGAGAGCAGATGTGCTCATTTTTGGATGGAGAAGAATGGTTCCTCATTCAGGATGGCCAGAGCAAAACATTCCAAAGGTTTTCTGACTAGTGTGATATAATGATTATCTTCTGGTTTTGCATAAAACAAGCCATAGGATTTTGTTGAGTATTTTCCACACCAGGCCCTGCAGCATAAAAGCTAAACATAACAGAAATAATGCTGATCTAAAAAGAACTTTCTAGTTATAATACTGAAAGAAAAAATAATCTAAAAATTATATTCAGATCATAGTAATACATTTAGAAAACAATTATTAAATAACTAAAAGACCTTATTTACATCAAGTTGACAAATATGTGTTAAAATATACTGGGGAAAACTGAACCATGTTTTATGACATAAAGGAGCTTTATGGCACCATATTAATATTTTGTAACAAAACAAGTATGTTGAAATTCCTGCCTCTCATGATAAGGGAAGCAGGAAGAAATACCAAAGTAAATATACCTTAATTTGGAGCCAAACCAGTGAAATATTCTTTGTAATGTGTTGTCATGTTGGTGTTATGCTATGAATATTAAAGGAGACCAGGAAAATTTCTGTTTTTCAAAGATGAACTTCGACAAATTCAGAACTGCAGGAACTTTTGGTTTATGAATGTGATGTTCAAAATTTAAAGGATGTTTTATATAAATCTTAAACAAAAATATGTACAACATAACAAACCAGATGCGTGATGAGAAAGGAAAGCAAATTTCCCTCTGAAAGAATAGTTGCATGTTATGCATATCTTAAGCACTCTAGTAATTCATTTGCATTTTCATAGCATTTATACTCATAGCATAAGCCCCAAAAATAATGTAAGAAGGAAATTACTGTACCTGCAGCTTTTTGCAACATTTGCTCATGAAAAAGATTAGGCTTTTACTAATTCTTCAGTAATTTAACAGCCCCAGCATCCTGTTTCTTTCAAGTAGGAGAAAACCATTTGTTTGGTTTTTCTATATTGAATATTTTTAAAGAGGGGCAACATACAGTCTGTCAGTAATATAATTATTAGATAATATTCCTGAATTTTAAAGTTATGAAAAAGAAACATTGATTTTTTTTTGTCAATCTTCAGTGAAAAAGAGATAGAACAGCTTCTGTGAAACAAACAACATAATCAGATTAGCTTCAGAGCACTGATTACTGTACTTCACATTCAAATAAAAGCAAAAGAATAATTTATTTGATGTCCTAGTTAACTAAAAATGCAGAATTGACAGAATATAGAAGTTCTTTGATCTTTTGTAGGTGTTCAATATACTCTCAATGCTGTTTGATAAGTGACAACAATTCATAATGTTTTAAAAATAAACCTCTATGCACAGGGTGGTTTTTTTTTTAGCTTTAAGCTTATGCTTTCATTATATAACGGCTGCTTTGACTTTGAAGATTTTTTTTTACTTAAACAACTTTTTATTCTCATCTTGGAATTCAGAATTAGGAGCTGAAATACGTTTGTAAAATGGAAACAAAAGTTGACTCAGATCCTTTTTAAATAAGATATTAAAAATATGGTCAGCAGGGTAAGGTTCTTATTTACTTTCTTTTTCAAAGCTGATAAAATGTGACAAGAGCAAATTTGGGTTTATTCTTGTAATATCTAGATGCATTTTTCTGAATGTCACATTAAGTCAGTCCTGCCTTCAGATTTGTCTCCCATTCCCTATTCTCTCTTTCACCACAGAAAAAAATTGCATGAAATATGAAAGGAAATTACAAATTGGGAATAAGCCCACCCCCCTCATTTCCTAACACATACCCTGATAG
>NW_020799100.1:6941185-6964064 GCF_003259725.1 Athene cunicularia
CCTCCAGAATCACAGTCCCTGCAAGCCAGAGGTTTCACTCCAAAATTTCATCACAGTGTTTTCAATCAGCCCCTCAAATCTGCACTTCTCAACAGTAGTATGCCCTAGAGACAATTTCTAACATAGGCGTGAGCATGTCCCAGAACAGCTCGAGCTGGAGGGCAGGAAGACTGTACTAGTATAATAAGTGAGCCCAATCAACATTTTACTTTGGTCATCTCTTTAGGATGTGAAGATCTCAGGAGTGTTTGTCTCAGAAATCACAATCGAAATGATTACCTCTGAGTAGTGGAATACGGTGTCCAGATGCCTGCATGTTCTGGATTTCATTTCATCCCAGTTTATGTTGGAACACAGTTTTCAAGGCTCCCTCAACAGCACTACGAAAGGATGTACAAAAGATTCCCAGTGTAGTATTATGACATTTAATGTCAGCTTGACTGTGTTTTCTATTCATATAATTTTTAAATTTGTTATGGTTTTTCGCTCTTTGGCCTCCTTGGCATTTGGTCCAGAGCACCAAAATACATGTTGGTTTCAAGTTCCTGCTAGAACAAAACCTCAGTCCAAGTAAACTGTAAAAGGGACATTGCTGGCTATAAAGGCTCAGCTGGACGTTTCCGCTCAAGTGTTAGCATCAGAAACAATCTCTTTCCATGATTAACTGCTCTCACATGACCCTGTAAGTTGAGCTCATGAGGGATTTTGTGAAAAACTGTGGTCTTGAGCATGCAGCAGTGACTAAATTCCTCACAAATCACATATGATTTACATAAACGAGTGTCTCGGCTCTCATAGTCAGCACTAGACCTAGTTACTAGCACATGAAAAACGCAGTCTCAGACTTGGCACACAGCTTCTGCAGCTGCCAAATATACCCCCTGTGAGATGAGAGCAGGTTGATGAGGAGGGCAACGAAAATATTTTCAACACTGCTAGCGACAGGAAGAAGAATGAGAATTCTGTTTATCTTGTTAGAGATTTTCTGATCATATTAGTGATTTCATTATGCTGTTCCTAGAGACCAAACCTTTTAAAATGGCATGGAGCTCAAAAATGCCCTATGAAAATTGCTGCTATAAATCAGACACACCATATTAACAGTGCAGGAATGATATAATGTCATGAAAATACAGACTCCCCTTGTAGTTTGTGTTTGAACACCCTTTTGCACTGATATTCACACAGGTGAACCTGTCTCCATCCAATACATTTATTATAGTATCCAGTTTGTGACATGGCCTGACTTCACCGTAGGGGATGGGCACATCTGCTGCTCTGCTTTCAGGCAAGCCCTGAAAAATGAAGTGACTGATTGAAGAGAAGGGCTTCAGAGCAATAAGTGAAGTTCAGTCATGATTGGAAAAGGCCCAAATTCTTTTAAATGCTCAGAAAATTTCCATCTGGATAGAAGAATTTTAAAAAGGGAATCTCAAAAATCCTGATGGAATAAGAAAACTCTACATTGGATGTTATTTGCCTATTAAGACACAAAAAAATGACACATAATCCATCTTTCATAATCAGGTTGATAGGTGTCTGTAATCAGGTTAGAGGAATGCTAACAATTAATCTGCATATGTTTCTAAGACTTGATCTCTTTTTCTGCATGTGTTCATAATCACTTTCATCTCTTTATTCAGATTGCTTGACCTTCTCCTCTTTCCCTCTCTTCAAAATAATAAAAAAATGCTGCTACACCTGCACATAATCTCTCTGCCTAGCTTCATGTGCCAGATGATCTCATCTACTGTTTATCAAAGTATTTAGAAAAAATAATTTAAAAAATCACTTTTTGGAGCCATCCCAAACCACTTCTTATTAAAACACTTTCTCTCACAACATTTGTGACTTACCTATACCGATGATAAATCCAATCTATGTAATATAAATGATTGCAGAAAACTGTGTACTGTTAGTAAACCTAAATATATTGTTAAAACACATCAATACATTCAGAAAAGGAAATACAAACTGTTTGTCAATCTATCTTTTAAACTTCAAAGTTTTTACCCAGTCATATTTTTAAAAGGGATGAAAAAGTGATCTTGTACTATATATAGCTAAGCTAGACCATCTCCTCAAAAATTTGAGAAGAAATGCTAGAATGTCCTGCACTCTGTATGAGAAAAGGAAATCTCATTCATCAGTACTAACTTACAAACTTTAGAGATCCCATTCTCGACTTTATATTAGCTGTCCAAAGAAAAAGCATCTTCATAAAGGGAGAATAAACTGATTTCTTTTTTGAGATTCCCAGAATTCTTTTGTAGCGCAAGAGGGGTAAAGATAGAAACAGACATTTGGCTTAATTTTTCCTGTATTTTGACAATCTACAGAAAAAGTGGCAGAAGGATTTATCTAGAATAGAAAATCCTGTCATCCTGGACAGATCAGAAGTACCATTCTGCTGGGGTTTTCTAACAAATGCTTGGTTTCTGGATGCTATTAAAAGGGAATATCTACAGCAAGAGGGTATGGAATAACAGCAGCACTGAACACGAGAAGGGAAAATCGAGACTCTCTGATATTACTCAATAGTAGAGCACAGAGAACATTCATTAGATGTGTTGTGATAAACAAGACCTGCTCAGTAGTCTTCTCTCTCTGAATTGATGACAATATTAGTGGGACAGCATTACGCAACTGCAAAACACGCCCCATCCCCTTTGATAAAAATTACTACAGCACATCCCACAGACTGATCATTTTGGCATTGTATATAAGTAAAATGCATTTGAATGTCTCACTTGGCACGCCCAGATGAATCCAGGTAAATTTGCCATAAAATATGCAGGAGTACTTAAAAGATTACAGTATTACAATTTCATAGATGTCATAAACAATGAATTTACAGTCTCAGTAGTCTTACATACAGCCTTCCTATTAAAACTTCCTATTTATTAATTTTGTCTATACTGTTTCCTAATTATTAGGTGTCTGAAAAGTCTTGCCAAGGACCGCAAATATACTGTGAGTGTACTTCAAATTGCTTTATCTGAGCCAACATCTCCCCAGTCTCACCCACAGTAAATGCAATAAGGATGCATCCAATGCTCGTTATCCATTATCTTATTTTACTGTATCAATGCCACAGTTTCTGCTGCTTCCCTGATATCTCTCTGTGGTAAGCATTGATGTAATTTTTCATGTTGTTGACTCAGTTTATTTCTCTGTTTTTCTATAAAATTCTGAATATTAAAGATCTTACCAGAATATCGGTGCCTTGGTCTTATTCTCAGTCACTCTCATGAGCATGGCATACTGTCTCTTCACTGTGCTTTGCCTTAACTTTACCTCTTGATAGCAAGAGACCTCTCACTACGATGTTGGATCACAACTAGTAAATCTTTGATTCTGGCATGATGCACATCACTCTTCTCTGCACTTGCAACACAAAAGGTGCCCTTACAGCTTTCCTCGTCTAAGCAATTAATGTCCCATGATACTGCCAAATTATCTAGGATCTCAACTTTGCATCTGAAGCTGCAAACATAACAACAAAAAGATTGTCTGATGTGCTCTTGGTTCAATTCTGTATAATAATCTCCCTCTCTCAAGAAAAAAATTCTAAGATAAAGAAAACACCATAGCAATAGAAACGAAAGAAAAATTAACAGACGTTTTGATGTTGCAGATAATTGTAGTATTACTCATCCTAATATATAAATGAAATATGTGGTGGCTAATATGACTGACTGGTGATGATGATTATGATGATACTTACCTGTTGCATGGTTTATCCTTGCCCCTCAAGGATTCTACAATTATGCAAATATCATAGCTATATATATTTAAAAAAACCCCACAGAACTACTTAACCCAACATTTAATAGATGAAAACCAGCTTGCTGAACTGAAACTTTATGAAAACTACAGAAAAACTCCTGATCTGGATTTTCAACTCAATAGGATAACTTACTGAAAATAAACCACGTTAGTCATCTCAAAAACCTTAGCCATAGGATTGTCAACTTGTCTGAATAATATGCATCCCATGAGCACTGTAACACTGGTGATGTAACCCACTGAAATAAATACCTTTAATGGTACAGATCAGGTAAATAATTGTTCCTTAGGCAATGAACGTAGGACCAGATCTTGGCAATTAATATTGTATAATTTACAGACCAGATTTTTCACTTGTTACATTTCAGCCCTCAATCGCTTGATGTGAAAGTTGTCACCTTCCAGCCCATAAAAATTCAATAGGCCTTCTCAGAGAGATCCATCCTTGGCACTCTTCAAAAAAGAGGAGTTGTTTTTCAGGTGGAATTACATATTCCCTATGGGGGATATCATTGTGACTTGTCCCTTATGATACAGGTGACTTTAGTAGTCAGATGGTGTTACTTGCCTTATGGTTCACAATCTACTTGTGTATATACTCCATTTTACAGAGAGGCTCCACAGTAGACAAGAAGCTATTTAGGACTGTGCAAATATATTCTTTATCATAATCTTATAAAAATTTCAAAGATACATATGATCATGGAAGCAACAACAGTTACTTGACATGCAAGATGAAGTAAAAATAGGGACACCATATGTCAACGTGATATTGGAAAAGTATTCAAATACATCAGAAAGTACTGAACTACCTAAATATCATAACACAATAATATCTGAGAGTGCAAAATGGGAAACACAAATGGCAACTGTTAAAGTAGAGAATGGGTTTTAAAATCTGAATTTGTAAATGTATTTAGCCATCAAAAACCCTTCACAGAAAGTACAGTAGGATCTGTCAGCATCACAAATTCTCCACTTCTATGCTGTGCAAAACTACCATTCTTTTGACCATTTAGTGTTCAAAAACATGAGGAAAGCTTCACCACCACCTTTTAAGGACACATTGCCCACAGCAAGCAGTAGAGAGACAGCAGAATGCTTCATCGTGAAGATAAAAGATAAGTAGGTTTATGTCATGCTTTGTTTTTGTAACTAGGCAAAACCACAGAATTATATAGCAAAATCATTAAAAAAACCGTGATTTTATTACAGAGACCTTGATCAAGATAATTTTTTCTAACACAATGATGATGTTGCAGGGTCCTGTAGTACCTCCTTTTTCCCTATTAGATTTTTTTAAAAACTTCTTTTTTTCATCATGACTACTTTTTCTTTATTTCATATATAGCAAGCAAATATAATAAGCTTCCTTCAGAAAATCAGGCTAGTATAAAATTGTGCATTCTTTGTATAATTTTAGGAGGAAAATGGTTAACATTTTAGCCTCATGACTTGCAAATGAAAGAAAATAATAACGCTTAGCAAAAGACATTAGAAGAACACATTCACCATGAATTATACTGCCCTTGAAGGTGCAGCTTAAAAAAGCAGAGAAATAGATTTGACACCACTTGGACTTGCAGCTCGGACATGCTGCATTAAACTGTTCAAAATTAATTTAATCTGAGCATGGAGAATAATAGCCTCTCAGTTCAAGGCTTCTGATAGCAGTAATTTGCACTCGAAAGTACTTCCAAAGGGAAAGAATAAATGAAGGGCGACTCTCCAAAACTGAGTGAGCAAATGTATTCACTAAATGAAAGCCTCTTGATCACCCTGTAAAAGAGCATTCAGGAAAACGACACATTCTATATCATTTTGTGGGTTAGGAATTTTTCCTTCAAACTGCTCACTGCTACAAGGAGAGATACTGTTCTTCCTGGACTGATGATGGGATAAGAACCTATTTACTTAGAGCTTTGCATTTTAAGTCAAAAGCTGTGAGATCCATTTGCCTTAGAAACAAGCAAGTAAGACAGGCGTAGTAAAAGATCCTCTTGTCACATTTGCAATAAGGCACTTTGTAGACTAATTGCATATGGAGTATTGGCAGTTCCCCTTGCTTTTTCAGCAGAGGACTAAGAGCTAACTGCAATAAGTGTTAATACTCCAGCCCTTAAAAAGTAACTTATCAACCCAAAACATTTTTATATTTCATAAAAGTCATATACTCTTCACTTACACATTCAAAACTTTCAATTCCATTCACCATGCCTGCAACTAAAATCTTTTGATACCTGTTTCATTTCCCACTCAGCTCCTAGGAGGCAGTGTGCTCTCATTGAAAGGGCACTAAAACAGGAGGCAAACCCCACCGTTTCTCTGCTTTGGCATAAAAGATGTAATTGGTGTTTCAGAGCAGCATTAACCCAACAAAAACTGCTCAGATCACATGTGGCAACACACTGGACAACTGAATGGGCAGACCTCATTACCTTCAAAAATCATACGCAAGCAGAGATACTCAACATGAGAAACTCAACATGAGAAACTCCAAGGCTGTACCACTGTTAGCATCTGGCCTTCATTATGAGTTCTTCAGCCCAAAACGACTATCCCACAGTATTATTTAAGTCCAAAGTCTGACCTCTATTAAGTCCAAGATTGCTGGGGAAGACTGTCAAGAGAATCACAGGAGTCAGAAGTTATTCAACAGCTTTGCAAACATTAGTGCTGTAGTGAGAATGGGGTGAAAGCAGGGGAAGGGGACTGATAGTCATGAAAAACTGTGGATTTGGTCCAAGCAAAGGGTTCTATGACTTCCAAAAGGCTTCTTTTACTTTTAACAGGTAGGGAAAGGGAAGACACAGAAAATACAATAATCTTCAACTTCTCATTCAATCTTCTGATTCTTACTGAATTATGCTCCTACCCCATTTAATAATAAAAACCAACCAAACAAACAAAAAAAATGAAGAAAGTATTTAACAGTACACATAATCTCAATTTATTAGTAAAGCAGACAAGCCAAATATCCCAGCCACATTAGTTAATTAAGCATTTCTGGCAAGGAAGCGCTGAAATACATGTGAGACCCTAAGCAAGCCTGGGAACAGGTATAATAAGGAGGTGACTCAAAGCCCTAAGGCATGGTCCTGGTGAACAACAAGCTCAATATGAGTGAACAGTGTGCTGCTGAGGCAAAGAAAGCCAAGGGGCTGCTGGGTTGCATCAACAAGGGCATCACCAGCAGAAATAAAGTGATTAATACACTCAACTCAGCACTTGTCAGGCCACACCTGGAACACTGCGCTCAGTTTTGGTCTCCACTAAACAAAAAAGCTGTGGACAGGCTGGAGAAGGCTCGGAGAAGGGCCACAAAGATGATCAGGGGACTGGGACCTGCCCTGTGAGGAGAGGCTGAGAGAGCTGGGTTTGTTCAGCCTTGGGAAGAGAAGGCTTAGGGCAGACCTCATCACCATGCTCCAGTATTGAAAGGGTGGCTACAGAGCAGGTGGAGATTCCCCTTTTTACAAGGAGCCACATGGAAAAGATGAGGGGTAATGGGTACAAGTTACTCCTGAGGAAGACATCGACCGGACACAAGAGGAAAATTTTTCACAATGCGAACAATCAGCCACTGGAATAATCTCCCCAGGGAAGTGGTGGACTTCCACTTTTAAGATTTGGATGGACAGGTTATGATACACAGATACACACATCATCTTTCTTTTAGTAAATCTAGAACTGTTAGGAGCTGTATCCTAACAAAGCATGAGGCAAACTATGTGCTTAGATAATAGTAAATAATAACAACATCCTTTCTAGGCAGAGAAGGACAATGGTTTGCACTATAGTGCACTGACAGAATGAGAGAACAACTTCAGTCAATGACAAAATCACCAACAAAATGAGTTCCTGATGATACTTCTTTGCATTTATTTAAATATCTTATTTCCTTTTTCTCTTTTTTTGGGGGGTAGAAATTACAAGCAACCTTTTTTTTTTTTTTTTTTTTTTTTTTTTTTTTTTGGAATGAGCTTAGTGGTTGCAAGAAAGTCTTAGGAAGAGATACAAAGAAAATGTTTTATCAAACAGTGGGAGAGTAAATAATGTATTAGTATTCAAGTTTCATTTCCAGCCCCACAGTTGCATTACTTTTGCAAATTTACAACAAAGCAAGCCAAAAGGTCTTTTTTAATTCTCTGGTACCGCTTAATTTCTTCTGAATAATTTACCTGCCACTAGCTGTTTGTACTATAATAATTCAAAGAAAACTGGTTATGCCAAAAGTCTAAAAAATTGAAAAGTGCTTGTAGAATGTATTAAAAAGTAAAATAAATCGAAAGGCTTCAGGATATCGTAACTCACACACAGCTGGTATGAACAGCATTGCCAATTACTGGCACTTAGAAGAATAAAACTAGTCTAGACATGATGCTTCTGGTGTCTCTTATCATATCAAAACTGGAGGATAAACTGCAAACTTCTATTATTTTTATGAAAATTTTTCTTTGAAGAGAATGCAGGATGCAAATAAAAGTCATCTATATCAAACAGCTTTCTTAAAATACCTAGTTTTCTAATGCTATATGATTAAAAAAGGGAAGGATATCTCAGGTTTTAAAGTCTGTGCTTTCCCGTACACAGTCCATTTAGTTGCATAAATTAATTTATCAAATTTCATTTGAAGTACACTAGTATTTAACCCTTGACTTTGCAGATAAATTAGTATACCGATATTGAGTGACTTATGGGAAAACCATCCTGCAAGCTAACAAATAACTGACATTAGAAAACATAATAAAGTATATTATCCCACAGTTTAATTCCTTTAAAATGTCAGCAACAAAGAATACCATTTGGAGAATGACTGGTCAACATTTCAACTAATTTCTGTCTTTCAAAACTCAAGTTCAGGTCTACATCCACTGCTTTCTACAAGGGAGGAACACAATCACTTCTGCTTCAAATCACTTTTCAAGAATAAAAAGGGATGCCTACTATAAGAATTAGCTCATAACTGAACTGGATTTAGGTCAGGAATATATCTTTCAAGCAAAGAATAGAATAACAGCAACCTACAATCTTAAATCAAATTTGACAACATAACAAGTTGAATAGCAATTGGTACCAACTCCATTTTTCTTTTGATATAATGAGTTTGTAGAATTAGGAGTATCTCTAGGATGAAAAAAATGAAAGCATTTGATCTTATAATATTTTATCATTTACATAAATTTTGCATATTTACAGTTCTCAGAGGTAAAAATAAACAAGAGAATTACCAAACATGGCACTTTAATTTTGTTATGCCATAAAGTTTCATGGCCCTTGTACATTTGGAAACTAAAAGCTCCACTACCTTTGTGAAGAATTAAATGATATAAAAAGGGTTTCGTCTAAACATTTTATCTTTGCTTTAAAAGATAAGTGCAGGCAATTAACCCGTTCAGTGACCTCTGACTGCATAACCAGCTAAGGAGCTCCCTCATGCCCCTACCACTATATCACATTTTTAAAAGATGAACAAAGAAACTTGGGCCCAGGGTTCATGCAAGGCTTAAGCAATCAGGAGATTAACAATGTTTGTTACTGTAAGAAATGGAAGTCTCTCCTTGGGAAAGTGAGATTACATATAAAACTTCTGTGTATTCAGTCTGCAGTCATCAGTTTTCTGCAAAACTATGGCGCAAGAGGCTAGGTAGCTCATCCTAGCGATGCTGGAAGGAGGTGATCTGTGGCCCTTTCTCTGCCCCACATCCCTCCCACTGCACAAGGCATAGACTAGGGAACTGGAGTATGAATTCACAGACCCATACTCCTGAAAGGTTTTTTTGTTGCATGACAGGGAAAGGCCAAAAATCTGGTGCCTGTTAAGAAGTGCTTTTCATAAATGAAAGATGAAGACTCAGTTTTTTAATTCCTCAACAAAATCATTTTTCTAAAATGAAGAAATATTGATTGATACCTCCCAATCTGATGCAGAAAACCAACCACACAGAAGATTTGAGGAAGCCAAATTATCATACCTAAAAATATATGGGTTCTTCTGGTTTGTTTTTTCGTTTGTACAAGGGGGAAAAGAAAAAAAAAAAGATATTTCAGAATGGGATAAACATCTTTGTGAACTATCTCTGGCACTGCATATCAAGCTTTCTGTGTTCAAGAGCTCACTAACAAGCGAGTTCATAGAAATTTAGACAGTTTATGATCCGTTCCAAGGAAGCATCTGTACAAAATGAATCCTGAGTGTAGGAACTTGCACAGGGAACTTGAAGAGTTGTATCCCTCTGTTGAGGGAAAGCATTAGATCACAAAGTAACTATTGAACCAAGACCAGGCAGTACTACTTTAATTTCTGGTGATTCCACCCAGTCCACAGACCACTAAGTATTTCCATGTGTGAGCAGTGATAATCAGTTACATCAAAGTGGTAACCAAGCCACAGAGATAGATGCATGGAGGAGAGAACAGAGAAACTGAGGTGAGAATGAAAAATTGCTTCTGGCATTGCATTATACAGAGAACTAAAAATCCACAAACCACTAAAGCCCAATCAGGCTAGTAGGCTTGTACGTGTATATCTTACTACACCACAATTTTCATAGCTGACAGAGGATAGAATTTTTTTTACAGCACCTGCAATTATTTATTTGAACTGCTAGTGAGCACGAATTACAAAGACAGAAATAATTCAAAATAATACAAAGTTCTGCTATCAAGCCACAAGCTATTATTCTTCATCTTGGGAAAATTAGAGTGTCTGTTTATCGAAAGCCAATCAACAACTTCCCAACACCACTCCAACACCACCGGAGGTGCTGTTATTTAAAATAACACATGGGGGTTGCAGAAGCTTTGTGGCACCTCCAGGCTCATTTCTGACCATGTCCGGATGCATTCTGTGTCAAAATTACCAGCAGTACAGTTGATACAGGTCACCCTGTTCCTCCTCACAAAACATCTGTGGGTACTGAGAGAATGTGATGAAAGTATGATGTAGGTGGATTCATTAAACAGATGAAATGACATTAAAGGAATAGAGAAACTAGGAGGTCATTTTTTCCATCTCAGAAATAACATTAACAATATAAGAAATAAAGTAAGGTAAATAAAGCTACTGATATCTTCATGTCACCTGCAGGTAGGGTAACAGTTGGGTTAAAATCTTCAAATTAGATAAACAACAGAGAAAAGTAAATAGTATATTTTTAGGCCTGCAAATAATGTTTGGCCCTTCTATGGAAATCAGGTGAGTTTTGTCTTCTGAAGATACAGTCTGGTTTGCCAGACTAAGAATTACAGAGTCGGTGCTGCGGACTTCTTACAAAACTAGACAAACAGGTAGTGAAAAAAATCAACTCATAACACAGCAAAAGGGTAACGTTGCTTTTGTAGAATGTCTCAGTTTAAAGAATAACGGAACAAAATCAAAAACATGAACTAGGAAAAATATTCAACAAGCAGATGGTGTGAGAATAATTTGGGAAGCTGATATCCAGTTAAAAACACTGCCTAATGACTGACAACGCAAGGAATTGGTGGCATTTGTTATGTAAGTGGATACACTGTGTGTTATGCTAGCTGAAGACCAGCTGCAATGTAAAATTACAGAAAGGAAGCAAAAGGAAAACAAGCAGAAGCAATTATTGCAAAGACAAAATAGAGCAGAAAAGTGGAAACATGGAATTGAAATAAAAGTGTGGCAATCAAGCAAAAGTAGTAGGAAAGTAAAATGAAAATATTTTGTTTCCAAACAATTAATTAGAAGAATAATTTAGGATCTTCATCAACCATATCTGAAGTCTACTGGATATGGATCACAAACTCATATTGCTATTATTATTGTGTTAGTCGCCATCCTTTTATTAACTCTATTACTTTATATCACACTTTGTTCATGCACTTACCTATAATTAAGCACCTCTCTTATGCTGCATCTTTTTAACAGTTCAAATCACCTTGAAAATGCTGCAGGGTGAAATACTGACAAGCTTCTCCGCACAGGTATCAGAAACAAGTTTAAGAACATCAAATTAACTGTGACTGATTTTAAGAAGGATTCTTCAAGAACAGATCTGCAGTCAACATCATTCTGAGCCTGGTTAAGTTCTGACAATGTACTTTTACCTTGCAGCATATCTGGCAAACCTTGTTAATCTTTCTACAGGGCATGTATGTCACCAGATTGGTGATAACACAGGAACAGCATTTTAAGAAGCCAAATGTCATCTCTCTAGAGGCCTCTTAGTACTTTTGAAAATGTTGATGGACAATCTAGTCCTTTCGCTATGCCCTGTCTTGCCCTCTCAAAGTGATTAGCTCCTAGGAAGCCTGGAGAATTGCAACACACAAAATATCTATTCAGAAACTCTCCCAGTTGACCAGATATTCATGGACCCTTTGTCAGAATATTCAACAGAGCTCCTGCAGAAAACCAAGCTTTCAAAATCTTTTGACTTCTGATTTTCTCCAAGGAAATACACTATAAAATATATGCCACAGTAATGACCAGTAATTACTTGTATAAAATACCAGCTTTCACTAGAACTACCCTCCACTTTTTTGGGTTTACTTCCATCTTTATTTAGTAAACATTTTCATAGTAAATATCCCTCATGGACATTCAGATTTATTATTGTTACATTATTTTTCCTTGCAACTATAATGAAGACTGATTTAATCTCAACAACATTAGCCCCTTGCCAACTGAATACCATGTTGTTCTCATAAGTCAGTAACAAAATTCTTTATGATGGTACTATTTAACATTACACTTTCTAAAATATCGACTTTCATAAAACATAATTTATTCATTTATAGTTGAAAAATCTCTTACACTGAAGAACCAAAGATGATAGGGAAAAAAACCAGAAGTATTTTTGCCTCTTCTTCGAAGGATCATCTAGCAAGTAATGAAGATCTCACCGCTAAGAACTCTAAGGGGTTAAATAATTTATCTTTTCAAGTGCACCTGAATTAAATGTCACTTTTCTCATTCAGTTCATGCAGTATCAATTGCATCAAGACTAGAGCATGCACTCAACAGTGTGTTGCTAATGACTGCAATCATTACGATCTTCTCTCAAAACACCGTGTATGGGAGAAGTGGCTATACACCACAGCTTTCAGAATGAACAGGAGGTCCCTTTTCTGTCTTTCTCTTTTAAATTTCTGTCCATCTAAGAAGCACATACCCATCTGCTAAGGTATTTAAGGAAAGAGTCGATTTTTTGGTTTCAAACACGTTTCTCCCTGCAGGGATCATTAAATTCTTGGATTCATTGCTAAATTGGAAGGATTTATCAAGTTTCTCTCCTGGACTTAGATCACCATTATAACTTCTTTCAACTGTTTTAATTACAGTTTCCTAGCTGAACCTTGGGTACATGACTAAAGCACCACCCACTTCAGCCTATTCTGCTTTATCAGGTCTTGGAGAGTGAAGGCTAAACTGTGTGTTCATATTTGACAGAACAGGGTAAACACAAGCACATCCTGAGATAAAACAGTTAGACATAATATTGCAGATGTTTGACTTCACTAATGCAAGTGTTCCCAAACTGCCTTTAGAACTTCACTGAAATTCACTGATAACAATAATTAAACAATTCTGACAAAGCTGGCATATGATTTATGGCATATGCATGATATAGCATATGCAAAATACTATCATATGCAGGAATCTGCATATGGCAGTATTTTGAGATCACTAACTGAAAAAGGATTGGACAAGAACAGTGAAGGAAAGCAAGCAGTGTGGTTGATATTACTGTAGCATATTAATTAGACTATGATGACTTTTCAAACCATTAAATGAAGAGCTGATTATGTTGTCATACTGTGTCTGTAATGAAAGACCTAATTGTAAAATTGCCCAGTATTTACTTTCATTTATATAATTGACATTTTAAAAACATAGTGTGTAATTATGTGTTGGGCAGAAGTTTATATGTTAGCGAAGATATAAACTGAATGTCCTTGTACTGCTGTCAGGTGATTCATGGCAGATATATTCAGTTCCTCAAAAAACTATGGAACAGTTTTATGGAGGAATGCATCTGTCAAGGAATATGACAAAAAGGCTTTGTTCCAGTGTGGAATTCTCTGTAGGGATCCCTGTTTGGCTCATCTGCCTTCCTCTGCAAAAATTGTTTCTATGCTGTTCTTCAAAATGCAATAAACAATATATTGCATTAAGTACTGTCATAAAGACACTGGAATCTATTAATACAATTGTACTGACAGGAGAGAAAGTATTCCTTTTGCTCAATGAGCAGAGAGGACAAATCTCACATGGGAAACAGTTTCTGTACCTTCTTAGAAAAGATTGGGCCTAAAATTGGACAGATAAAACCTTTAAATAATTGACTGAAAATAAAAAGTAATCTCGGTCCAGGTTTGAATTCTGTAATGTTCCTGATATCCTAAATTATCTTCAATTTCAAGTTAAAAGACCTTTTTCTATCCCCATATAATTTTGAAAGGTGGAAGTGAAAATACCTCTCAGCTTGATTCCTTGTATTTTTACAGTATTTCTAAATCTATCCTTTCATAGGTCAACAGAAATACCTGTCAAAATATTCCAGCTTCAAATAGATCTTGCCTATGATGTATAGTCTCTACCAGAGGAAGAGCTACACAGTGAAAGTGAATTATGAAAGCTTAACTTTAAAGAATAATTTTTCATTTGCTAGTTGGAGATTATTTAAAGTTCTTGGTATGTCTCCAATACTTTCAGGAGACTTGTCAACAGCATGGGTAGACATATGCAACTTAGATTAGATAACAAGAGCTGTGAAGATGTAACAAGAGCAACCTTGAACATACCAGGAACCTAAAGTACTTACAGAAATGGTTAGCCTGGGCTGATGTTCATGCTGTCACGTCTTTGCTATTACCAAAATAAATTAGATTATGGCTTGGTTATGTAAATTTACTCATGCAGCAAGCAGAACTTTGACTAGAGATGGTAGCTTAACAAAACACAAGGAATTTTTTACAATTTTAGAGCATTTTTTCCTATTTGATATATTTGGATAATTCACTATGGATTCATAACTGTTTTAGTTGGCTAAATGTGATTCATGTGTGGAGAGAGCTTCACATGATCATGCAGTATTCCAGCTTTTGCTGCAACATGAGTGTAGTCTTTGAATGGGGTGAGGCAAGGAGCAGATATCAGCTGGATTCGGCAGCTGGGCTGAGAACCCCAGGCGTTAGCTCTGTGTGGTGTCCTGTGTACTCTGCCCCATGACAAGGCAGTGACTGTGGTTTTGCACACGCCTGGACATCGCGGCACTGGTTACACACAACTATTATAACCCACATCAGAAGAAGTATTTTGCAAAGACAATCACTGTGTTTGGTGGGATGGTTGCAAGTGCTGTTATACTGGTAGATACACAATGGATATATTTATTGGTAAACACAAAACGTTTGGCACAAGAAATGTATCTGTACTGCTCCTGTTGCAACTGTGACCTAGTGTATACACACCAATCTGGCTTTAAACAGCTGGTTAAAAAGCAATGCCAAGATACTTACCAGCTTCTGTGGATTCTGCTACCAAAAGACTTAATTGCAAGGGTAACCAATACCTGTTATTATTAATGTTGCATGTGGATACAAAATCGTACACAGATGAAGACTTAGCACATGAAGACTTGCTGCACTCAGCATACTTTACCATTATAGCTTCTGGTATTTATGATGAAATGCTTGTGTTTAGTATGCGTGCTGAGTAATACATTTGTTTACAAGCCTAAAGCCTGGAACAAAGCACTCACATATTTATCAACTCATATTAAAACTATGCCAGTGTGGTGGGCTGGCCTTGGTGGGATGCCAGGTGCCCACCAAACTGTTCTATCGCTCCCCCTCCACAGCTGGACCGGGGAGAGAAAATACAACAAAAGTTTCATGGTTCGAGATAAGGACAGGGAGAGATCACTCAGCAATTACTGTTGTGGGGAAAACAAACCCAACTTGGGGAAATTAATTTATTACCAATCAAATCAGAGTAGGATAAATGAGAAATAAAACCAAATCTAGAAACACCTTCCTCCCATCCCTCCCTTCTTCCCAGGTTTAACTTTACTCCCAGTTTCTCTACCTTCCCCCCCAAGTGGCACAGGGGCACAGGGAATGGGCGTTGTGTCAGTTCATCACACATTGCCTCTGCCACTCTTCCTCACACTCTCCCCTGCTCCAGCGTGGGGTCCCTCCCACAGGAGACAGCCCTTCGTGAACTTCTCCAGCCTGAGTCCTTCCCACTCGGGGGCTGCAGCTCTTCACAAACTGCCCCAGCGTGGGTCCCTCCCAGGGGCTGCAGCCCTTCAGGCACAGGCTGCTCCAGCGTGGGTCCCCCACGGGGTCACAAGTGCTGCCAGCAAACCTGCTCCAGCGTGGGCTCCTCTCTCCACGGGGCCGCAGCTCCTGCCAGGAGCCTGCTCCAGCGTGGGCTCTCCACGGGGTCACAGCCCCCTCCGGGCACATCCCCCTGCTCCGCCGTGGGGTCCCCCCCGGGCTGCAGGTGGGTGTCTGCTCCCCCGTGGAGCTCCCTGGGCGCAGGGCACAGCTGCCTCCCCACGGGCTGCCCCACGGGCTGCAGGGGAACCTCTGCCCCGGGCCTGGAGCACCTCCTGCCCTCCTCCTGCACTCACTTGGGCTCTGCAATTTTCTTCCAAATTTTTTTCTTACTGAGTAGTATAAAGAAGAACATTACTAGTTAGATTAAAAATTTAGAAATAGAGTAGTTTCAAAAATAAAAATACCCTAATGTTAGTACCAGCTACTGCCTCATCTTAAAGGCCACGTGTGTCCACACTGAAGTCAGTGAGACATTATTGGTATTCAAGAAAAACATGGAAAGAACGGTTTACAAGAACGTGAAGGTATAACCCTAGAAATACTATTTTAATGATATAAAAATTCTGCCAGTTAGTCATTTTCATTTGTCTTTAGTTAATCACAGATTTTCACTCATTCAAATTAGATTTAATTCTTAATTGTACTGTCCTTTTCTCTGCAATTTTTAAACCTGTTAATATTTTATAAATATATTTTACAAACTCTAAGCAGATATTTTACATAATATAATTCTTTATCATAGTATACTTATGCCTGTATTAAATCTGTGAGAATATACACTGCCTGATCTGAAAAGTGCTCCTCAAGCCAAAGAGCGTGCACTGTCCCAGTCAATAGGCAGCATACAAACAGAGCAAATACCAGATTACTATCTAATCACACCCAGAAATCCACAGATTTACTGCAACAGTTCATTAGTTTCCTCCTGTCCTTTGTTCTTTAAAAGCTATTGGCTGAATTCATGCGATACAAATGCAAAATAAATAAATTTCAGTATACTGACCTAGTTGCACATATTTAAAACAATTAAATAATTAGATAATAAAATAATGGAATATATTGTGATTTTTTTTTTTTTCCCATGTGTAGCTAGTAGTTTGAGGGGCCATAATATTTCCTTCAGACAGCACTGCCATACCTCAGATTCTTGCCATACCTATTACAGTGCTCACTTATTTGCACTTATTATGGACCTAATGTTATTGATGTATCTACTGCTATTGTTATTCTTACTGGAAGAACATTACGAACACTGCCTGCTCCTGTATAGGCTGTCAACAAATGCCTGAGGAAAGCAGTTTCAGAGACCAAAAATCCAGCTTATGCTTCCTTCATCTGCTTTATCAAGGGAAGCAAAGCAAAAGTTAGACCAGCATTCAGTAGATCAGCTTTGGGACTGACCTATTTTCTTGTGTAACTATTTCCTGCGTGGTTTAGAAATCCCAAAGGATATGAAAATTATCAAATATACAGTCTGAGAGACAGATAGAGCAGGAGGAATATAAACAGTACAGCCTTCAGGTTTAGGAAGTTACTAATGTATTGGCAATAATTAATCTCCAGACAAACCTGTTAAATAAACTGATAACAAAGTAGTGGAACAGAAGGCAACTGGTTGTGGATCTAATAAAATTATTTACTGTATTCTATTTTGACAGAATCTAAGTGCTTTTCAAGACCTTACAAAAGAGCCTTACTTTGCACGGTAATTTAAACTGCCTAGAGACCAGTTTCCAAAAGTGGTGTGGTGGTTTGTTTTTTTTTTTTTTTTAAACTATATTCTCTGACGCAATGGAACAACCAGCTGTCAATCCATGCTGTAAAAAGTTCCTTGGGAAAACAAAACATGCCTAGATATCATCTTTAAATTCCATCTACTGGTGTGTAAAAATATTTTTAGAAGCAAAATGAAGCATATTTTTATTCCCAGAAGCACTGGCACCTTCTTGACCATTCTCATGTTAATTAGGTCCAAATTCTGCAAAGCAGTTACAGGTATGCACTTTGACTTTTGAACAGGCATATTCTGGTTCCAGCTGAATCCATATAATTATCCCACAAATTAGACAGCCATGAACCATGAAGTCCTGACTATTGAATAAAAAATTAAATGTGCATGCAAATATGAAGTATACTAAAAAAATGATATGTAAATGTCAATCTGGGAAGAACAGCTCCAGAAAAATATAAATCATCAAGACTGATACAAGAGAGAGCATAGATCACATCTGCAACAAATGTCACCTGACTTTATTTCAGTTTGCCTTCAGTCTGTGGGAGCTTACTGAAGCAGATGGGGAACGACTCTTTATTTTATTGACCAGCTAATAATTCTTATATTTACTATATCTTAATGAAACACGGTTAGTCATAAACTTCACAATAAACACATATTTCATGATTAACAAATTACTAATATAGAAACAATTTATAAGTATTGAAGTACAGCAGTTTTTAAGGAGAAAGCTCTGACTGTTGAAGTACTTTATTGCACACTGCATTTAAAATAGGATGTTTAATGCAAAAGCTACAGATTAGATAAGAACTCAATGTGAAAAAAACTCTGCTTGCATGTAAGGAAATCTAAAAGATTCCTACTGACTCATTCATTTTCTGGACAAGATGTATGTCCTCACTGAAAATATGTGTATGGGGCAGGGAATTTCAGGTCTTCACCCTGAAATTGAACAGAAACTGAAATTTGGGGCATGTAGGGGGCGTCATCTAGATGTAGCTCATGGTGAACAGCATCTATAAAAGGCCCAGTGAAGAATATCTTCACTGTAATTTTGGTCTCTTGTGGCTCTGACTCATCACCTCAGGTTGTATTTCAGTGGATTGTTGATCCTAGGAATTTAAAGCAATTTCTGGCATCTTGTATGTCAGGAAGGGTCTCTTAATTCCTACTTGGGTGGCTGGATATCTTCCTCTGCAGTCCTGTTGTCTGTCATTTATGAAGTAAAAATAAACAGAAATATAGGACCTGTAGGATGACTGTGAAGCAATGAAAGGACTTATAATAGGTGAAATAAAAGTTGTACATGCAGCCTCAACTTATTTATTGCTGAACTTCTGCCCACATAACTGTTGTAAGTTAAGTAACTGTTTTATTGCACTTCTCTCAGAATCTCTGCTTTCTGCTTCCATGTTTTAACCAGTAGTCTGAAATATATCAACTTGGTGAATAATGCGATATGCAGTTCAAGAGCCACTTGATGCTTAATCAGATGGGATATGTTCTTCTCTTTCTAAGTGCCTAGCCAATCTGCTGCTAAATATGGTATCCTTGCTATTCACGGTATTTATAAATATTTGTTGAAAACAGATAAACATCCCTTCCCTCATCTTCATAAAACACTCCAAGAAAATGGTAGGTTTTAATGATTTCTTGAGCAGAGTAACAAATAGTCTGTGACTAGATTTCTGTATATGGAAGTTCTTTTTGAAACTGTGCTGACATGAAGTGAATGTAAACTAGAAATAACCAGTTTTAAGACCTCCACTGAGATTTGTTCTTTTACAACTGACAGAAAGACTGAGAAATTAGCATTTTGGTAAAACCTTTATTTGTTTAAGATGCCTCTTAGCCAAAGAGACTGTCTGTACAAAAGGATTAACCTATTGACAATGACTTTCTAAATCCAAACTCATTGAATAACAAGTACTGAATGTGTTTACCTTCCTAATGCACCCACAATTCACAATGAAGCAGGCTTTCTTGAAAAGGTCAAAATGCATGAAGAGCTGAATTTCAATAGGAAAACAGAAAAATTTAGAGCTGAATAGAATGGAATTTATTTTGTACAAGAATTGGTGGGATTAAATGCATTTTGTCTTTCTAAATGAATGAAAACCTAAAAAAAAAAAGGATTTAAACCGACTGTCTTTGCAGACCTTTTAAGTTTTCCTGATCCATATTCAATTGCCTGTGTCTTAAATACAACATCCAATAATTTCTCAATTAACCTACTATATATGACCCTGCTTATGAGGTGAAATAAAGAGTATTGTAAATTACTTACACAAGTGCATACATGCCTTTATATTTTCATGTTCACCACAGCTGTATGTCCCCGCTGGGCAGACAGGTTTAAAAATGGGAAATCAACCACTATAACTTATTTATGTTTTCTTCTGAGGAATAATATTCACCGTGTGAGGCAGGTACCTTTGAACGGTCAGTTTCTGAGCTGATTCTGGGCTGAGTTATATGTAAAACTTTCATATATTTTACAGGGTAAACTGAAACAAGCTGATTATTCACCATAAGGCATACTGAAGAGATAATTATTAAGACAGATCACTTGTCATACACTGAAACCTTTTTTTCAGTTAAGGCTGCAAATGCAAATGAAGCAGTTTAGATTCGGCAACTGTCAGTAGGTTGCAGATGCCATAATGTGAGTACTATATATATGAAAGAGAACATTTTTATAGAACAAGTCAAAAAATGCAATAGAATCAAAATAGAACATTGTGTCTGTAAGAATAAAATCGTCACCCCATTGTAAAAACAGTAACTTCCCTTGAGTACTTTTGGCAGCATTTTCTTAAGGCCCTGAAATTATGCATGGAGTTTACAAGCAATGCTTAAAGTGTTACTCAGGTACCACATTCAGGTGTGGTTTTAATGGCACATACTGACAGGTAAATCGTGTTTGTCCTGGTTCGGCTAGGATAGGGTTAAGTTTCCCCAGCAGAGAGAGAGGGGGAAGGGATTTCCAGCTGGGTTATTCATACCATGCTGGTGTCAGGTCCAGGGGTACTGGGCTCTTTGGCTGGCTTGGTGGCGGGAACCTGTTTCTGTGACCAGTTAGCGGTATTTCTCTGTATATCGTTTGCCTTGTTCACAGTTATTGCTGTTTATTGTTGTTATCATTGCCACTGTTGTTGTTCAGATTGTTTTATCACACTGTTGTATCCGGCTGTGGGATGGGGAGGGGCAATGGCAACGTGCTCTCCAGTCCCAGCAGGGCTTAAACTACAACAGTGTTTGAAAGCAATACTTAAGCACTTCAGTCAATGTGAGGATTTTGAAAACTTCCTCAAATCTGTATTCTTACAGTTTTTAGGCAGATTCTTTTCTCAAACTTGCAAACTTTTCACTACATCCAGAATACATCAGTTAGGACATATAGATCTTGTCCTGCACCATCACAGCTGGATCATGAATTCTGAACTACTCTGAATTAACATAATCTGATCAGTATTTTATGGTGCTAACTGATGAGATTTAAGGACACTTTAAACATGCAAGACTGGCAAGGATATGGGTCCCTAAATGGAACTGTTTTGAGGTGAGTCAATCCTGGAACTTTTTAATGACCCACAATGTTGAGAAACAGTCCCCTAAATTTCGAAGTATTTTCATAACTTGGATACTATGATCACAGAATAATGCCAGCACTTCACAATGCATTATGAATATGAATGATAATTTTACTATCTCATCTTGGCCAGAAAGCTTGTTTTCTGGTGGATGAAGATATGACCTCAGTCATTCAGTTTTTCTCACTTCTGTGTCAAACAGCAGTAATAAAAGCTTTCTAGAGCTTTCTGTTATTGGGAAGCTCCAAACAGTACAGCATGGAGCCTGACATAACATTCTCTTGATTATGACAGGCTATTGCAAACACCGCAAATTTGTCCTGTACCTTTTTTTTTGTTGTTGTTTATTTTTGTAGTATGCACCCAGACTTGATATTCACCTTAGTACCTATCATGCAGAACCTTGGTATTGGCACAGGACATAAACATGGGAGGTTTATCTGGTCTAGTTTTGTTCTAACACAGTTCCCAGCACAGATGGTCATAAAAGGATGCAGCAGCTGCATATGGTATCAGAGACAGTGCTAAAGGAACCTCTGTAAACATGCGAGGTTTTCACAGGATTCCCCTCAAGCTGTCAAAGGAGATATAAGTGCTTGCAAAAGGCCTGTACTCATTCAGAAACTCAAAGGAACAGAGGAAAGCGAGTAGAATTTGGGACTTCTGCTGCCAAAGTAAATGTCCCACTCATTGGGCTAGAAAATGCTGTTCTAAGGTACTAAGCATTCTTTTAATTACTGTATGAAAAGAGTGAAAGAGCATCTTTTTAGATCTGTGATGTGTTTATTGACTTGCAGTAACTGGGATGGAAAAGAAAATTTCTAGTTACTGAAACTTAATATCACTTTAAGATCCAGCATTAAATATGAGATTGTATATCAGATTTTTTACATAATATAAAGTCCTGTAAGCAGTAAATACCGTTTAAGGGGCACAAGAGACTGCATTAACAAAATGAAATAGAAAATTAAATTATATCTAAATGTATCTCATTTAATGATACTTTATAAACAGCTGCAGAAGACATGGTTTTGTGGTAAGACTTGCTGTTTGGATTTTATGGTACAGAATTAACAGGATAACTTAACATAAAGTGTTTTCTAAAGAGAAACAAAAAGACTTTTGTGACCTGGTCATTAATGTGGCTGCACAAAGAATATTGCTATTACAAAATGCATTAAATTAGTTATGTAACCTAAGCTAGACCATAATTTCACATTTAAATACATATTTTTTAAAACTTCACTGTTATTACTTTTCATAGCAGCAGATCAGCATTTCCTAAATGATTTTGCTAAAACAAGTCCAATTAAGGTTCTTCTATTTTTGAGGACAAATCCTCCAGATGAAACTGTTTACTCCTTTCCCTCTCAAAACATTGGGCTGCTGCCTAGGTGCTCCAAGAAGCTGCTCTAATTATTGTCTACAAGTGTACCATTAGCAT
>NW_020799100.1:6964114-7013706 GCF_003259725.1 Athene cunicularia
AACACGTCACAGTTTCTCTCTTTGCTGGTTATATTGCTTACATACTTAAAAAAAATACTTATATATAGTGCATGTGAGAAACGCTCAGTTCCCAGTTACCATGGGCTCACACAGGGTGCGGGGTGGAGCACTCTTTATTACGTTCTTGCAAGAGCGGGCGCCCCACCAGGCGGACGCCCCTAACAGCCACCGTGCAGTGGTTTATAGCCCCTTCTCCCGACCGCGAGTTCCCTCCCCAGATTCCTCACTGGCTGAGTACTACAGGGTGTACAGACTTCCCGAACCGCCTACCGATACACCCCTTCATGTATGTGCTCATACGTCGCATGTTCATGGAAATGAACCTTGGCTTTCTCCGGGGCGGAGAAGTTAATATGCATGAGCTCATCACGCAAGGGTACTGAGACGGAAAAAGTTCGAAATCCAGGTTCGCTGGTATCTGCATCCATCTAAAGCCATTTCTAAGTACTGGCCATCACAGCTGACAAAAGGGCTACCTGTCTTCTCACCCCAGGCCAGGAATTTCAATGGTTTGCTCTTTCAATGAATTGTTCTTGTCAATTGCTTTGGTGAATCGCTTCTGCCCTTCCCGTCAGGCTGAACATGCGAAAACAACATTCTTTCCCTTACACCTACTTCTTCTCTCAAACTCTTAAATTAAAGGAATAAGAAAGGGCAACCTGGAAGCTTCAGTGGGGTGGCAGTAATATTTCTGTTGCAGAGCAGGACTTTCTATAGTACTAATAAAATTCACTTGTGTTTTAGACAAAGATTTTTCAGCACACCACTAGAGAACCACTGGTCAGCACATCAGTTAAGCCTCATCAACACCTACTAAGAAGTAAAAATTCAGTGATGTTTTGTCCCACCTTGTTATACACGAGCTACCAAAAAGACTACATTCCACTGCAAGCACCTACATTCCTGGCAGGAAGATGGTGGAATAAACATGACAGAAACACTTTTTAATGCATTATTTAAGGGTTTAAAATTTGACAAAGATAAGCGTGATAAAAGAATATGGAGAGAAAAGCAACATTATTGTTTTACTAACTATATGTCACCGTGCCTAAAGGGATAAGAATGCTAAAGATAAGAAAAAAAAAAAAAAAGATGAAGCACCACCTTATTCCACTTATAGGAATACCATAATGAAATATGATACAGCAGATGACCTCATTAAAGTTGAAGCAGTGTTCTTTTGAAATAATAATTCAATATTTTTAGAGAGAAGCTTGAAATGAAGCTTGTGTGTCTGTATAGAACTACACGTATAGCTGTGTATATACTTCTATACGTACATAGCTAATCATAGCTAAGCTTGCCCTTCAGGATTTGGAACATCAAATAAGTTGGGAAGAAGACAAGCTCAAATTATAGCATTATGTAGAACTCGTATATTTTCTTGGTTTGTAGCATTGAGACCTGGATCTTTATATGCAAAGTGAGTATCGTGCAGTACAAGCTCTGAAATGTAAACTGCTCAAATAATCAGACTGAAGCAGTCTGATTTTCAAAAATGTGATTTGGAAGACAAAAGCTAAAGATTTAGAAGATGGCTATTGTAGTGTTAATATATGTAAGTGGCAGTAGATCATTCAGAATATTTCAACTAAAGCATGACTTTCCATTAATACCACCTGAGACAAAGAGAGAAATTTAACATATGGTAATGACAATAGAAGGAACAGATGTAAAAGTAATTTTTAGCCATGAAGCACAAGAATATGACAATGTAATAAACCTATGCAATACATGTTTGAGAACACTGCATCAGTTTCCTCTATTATTTGAATGGAGACCCACACCAATATAGAAATTCTTAAGATCCTTTCAAAGTTTTGAATATCAGAAAGGATGACTGTTGTCAGGGGGAAACGATTACAAGATCATTTCTGATGTGTTACCTTGCACAGTATCACTCTTTTTTCATTCTTCAAAATTATGCACAACTGTCAGGTGCAATTTGGATTAAGTCAGTTTCCAATATTAACTAGAATTATTAGACAAAATGGAAATATCTATAGTTTTTTAAACTATGTACTGGTTGACTTCTGCCTTATAGTATATAGCAGGAAAAAGTCCATAAATGAATTTATTTATGGACAACTCTGCATTCACACATCATCTTACTGATATCAACAAAGGCCTGTGTATGTTTGAAGGTCTAATTCATGAGGATCTGTGTCCAAAATTCATACCTAGGTTAAAAGCGAAATCTGTTTAGGCTACTATGCTCTTTTTACATGACAACTTACTTTAAAATAACAGTCTGTTAACAAAAGATTTTAAAAACAAAGGGTTCAGTAATGCAGCTTTGGGAAAAAAAAAAATCCTTTTTTTAATTGATGTCTAAGAAGTTCTTAAGTCTTCCCATCTCAAAAATTCATCATAATGCTGTAACTTTGTGGCATTTAAAGAAAAAGTCAGTAAACAAGCTATGGAAATTAAGCATCTGGATTATAATTTAAATGTTAGAAGCTAAACACATCTCGAATAAAACCTTTTTAACTTAAAGAATGTGTTTATGTGCACATTTAATTGCTCTCTTCTTATTACACTGATTGTATATTCAAGGTAGGTTAGTGCGATTTTTGATCCTCAGAACTGATTCCATATTTTGTTGCCACATCAAAATAAGAAATGTTTTCCTTTAATTTAAAATAGGTGTAATCAATTAGAAAATGCCTTCTATGCTTGTCAGATGAGAATTGTTTTCCTGTAATTGTAGAAATAGTCAATAAGATTAGAATAACGTAACAAAATAATGAAGAAAGACGTCTGTTTACTGGGTAGGTATTTTTCTTCTTTTCTGTGTGTATATAAATAATGTATGTCTGACTCTTGTCATGACTCTCTCTTACTATTTTTATTTTAACAAAATCTTCCCGTCACACTTTTATTTATGATAAATCAAAGAGAAATATGAAGTGGACGTGCAGTGTTTCTGACCCATTGAAAGCTGTAACTGCACACGCAGGAGAGCTGTTGCAACACTGCATTTAGAGCAGGTCAAAATTGTGACACAGTTGAATGTGTTTACTTTTTCCTTGCTTTCCAGATATGGTTCAATGTCATTTTAACTTTATTTTGCTTTTCTATTACGGTAGATCAGTTAAAACAATGTTGAAGTGGAGTGTCAGTGCTGAAGGTCACACTAGATATTAACAGCCATATTGCAACCAACTGTTCACCAGACAAGGATGTATTATCATCTTCCATGTGCATGTAACCCTCTGTACTCCTATCTTCATGCATTCTTAACTGTGATAAGACAAGAGGCAAACCAAAAAAAAGTACAAAATACTTCGACTGCAAATACGTTTTTTTTAACTTCTAACGGCGCACACGGGTTTAACCTCTCTGTTAAAGAATACAGTAAGTTGTGCTTATTTGTTTTATACAGGTAGGGCTTCAGTGAGTTAACACTGTGTGTGTGTTTCTACACCAATACAAGAAATCTAAAAAAAAGGAGGTGTGATTTGGTATCCTTGGTTTTAAATGAGATTTGGAATACCTGGTTTTAAATGAGGGTATTAACATAATAGGCATGTCAGGAACTTGGTAAAAGGTAAATAATGAGTTGAAAACCTAATATCAACAAACATTATATAGAAATAACACAGTAAATCGCTCTGCTGGAGAAGTGCTCTATGTTAAAGAAAGCTTAGGACCAAGTAAAGTGAATAAGTTAACCTGTATCAAGGATTCAAATTCCAAGCTTAAATAGAAAGAAGATTAATATTAGACCTATAATAGTGTCAACTTGACCAGGTGCAAAAGAGACTGTGAAATGCTAAGGCAGATTAAACTGCAAGGGCAGAAAACAGCAGGATTGAGAGACTTCAATTATTTCTAGGCAGACAAGGTAAATGTCACAAATGGGTTTTGGTTCACACATTAAATTCACTTTTATAAAGGACACAATTTTCACAGAGAGGAGTATCAGGATTTTCTTATGCAAAACAATGCATGTGCTCTTTTGCTGTCATGTGCCTCTCAGTGTCCCTTTTCCTCCCACTTCTGGAGCTCAGGAACTAAGCTTTTTCAGACTCATGCAACCGAATACAGGGACAAGGTGCATCACACAGACAAAGAAAATTACAAACAATCACCAGCTGCAATTGCACTCTGACACAGGAAAAGCAAAATGACATCTAAGGAAAGTTTGTGCATGAAGACATGGAAATAATAACAGTTCTTTGGGTGGGATTTAGGAATGGTGAATCACTGAAATTTGGTTTCAAGGCTGAAGTTGTAGCCTTATGCT
Source organism: Athene cunicularia (assembly GCF_003259725.1). Classification (NCBI taxonomy): domain Eukaryota; kingdom Metazoa; phylum Chordata; class Aves; order Strigiformes; family Strigidae; genus Athene; species Athene cunicularia. Next base: position 6,968,385 of record NW_020799100.1, read on the forward strand.
GGCTATATTGGATATTGTTATCACCTCCTGTTCTGAGTTAACATACGGAAGGGAGCTCAACTGCATACAAATTGGCTAGTAAGAGAATAAAATCTATAACGAGATAATCTTACTTCCCAAGGATGCTAGGGGAGTATCTTGCTACAGATGAGGCACACCTTTATGCATGATATTGTTTCAAAGAATTGTTTAGAAGATGTAAATCATAGCCTGGTTTGGATTGTTTTATCTAATCCTTTAAACATATATTAGTCATATTGTAAAACAGAGAACTAATTTTCCTTTCTCGAACCCTAACTAAATCTTAACATTATGTAAATAGACATCTGCTCTTTAAAACACAGCTAGAAGACAACCCACATTTACGACAGGATAACGTAGGATTAAAGGGTATTGTAACATAATTTTGCTTTTACTTTATTTGCTTCAGCAACATCAAGGTCTAAAAGCACTGGATTTCACTATGACTAATGTTGCAGTGAGTGAGTTTCATGAGAGTGTAGGTACCATAGCAAGAACCAACGTACAGCAAATCACCACCACTTATACAGAGCATGTTTAAGACAGCAAATCCCTTTAAAAGAATCTCCTCCAATGTGATTTGATTACCTATATTTTAATTATCAGAAACATAAGGACACAAGAAAAATCTGATTGAACAAGAACACTTAATTGCAATTCAGCTATCTAAATCAGGTACTGAGGAAACGTGTCTCTCTAAGTGTGCATTTGCAGGTGTATGTGCTTTGCCCTTACACCTGTTTATCTTTCTATAGTTGTTTCCCAGTGGACTGAAATTTTTCCACTTTCTATTTTTCTCAAGGAGTTTGCTGAGATGTGGAGCTGGCATTCATCTACTTCAGCAATGTCAAGAAAAGAAAAGGGAAAAAAGAGACTAAAAGTAAAATGTCCAAATGTTTTAGACAGGGTTTCTGAAGGATTAATGAAACTCCACTCAGTAACTATTACAGAAATAGCACAAATTAAGTAGGAATATACTAGCTACAAACTTTGAAATACCTGACTGGCCAATAAATAGTTCTTAAATTTTATCACTGTGGTTAAATGAAAGTTGGTAGTCATCTAATGTAAATCAAAATTCAAGATAATATATTCAAATGTATAATCATTATAGCATGAGATCTTGCATTTCACACACTGCTGTTGAGGACAGCAAATACCTTAAACTGCTCATGTGGGTGCTATTGTAGTACAAGGCACGGAAATTTGTACAAGGTTACATTATGGGAAATGATAATCAAAAGCCCTGAATCTCTAAACAAAATTCACAGATATACTGGCAGTGTTGCATAAAGACCTGATAATCAAAGCAGTCTTTAGAGATTATTATGACAAATGGAAATATAAAGTTCCCAAAAGAAAACAAAACACAAATTCAGATTCTGAAGTTCTTAATCATGGGCAAAATGCAAACTATTTTAAGTAATACTCCTGTTTGAATGAAGATGACTCTAAATCCCTGTAACAATCTAAAGATACGTCTAGTGGTTGTATTTCAAAATGTTACAGAAACGGTATCAAGGTTTCTAAATTCAAGATAAAGAAAAATATTATTACAGTTTGAAGGTTCCATGAAACAAAAGAAAACAATGCTGTTTGTTTAGTTACCATACAGTTTTCTGATACATTTGGGATAGTAGGAAACATAAAAGAAAAATAGAAACTGCTCATAATTCTTGACATTATCATACACGTGCAGCAAAAAACTCTCTGGTCTATTCTTTATTTCACGTTTCCCTGGACAGAATGCAGACCATGCAGCTTTCCAAACACAGCAATATTGCATGATAGACAGGAAAAGAAACGCTTTTTCTTCTGCTTTGAAGAGATGGGACTTTAACCTAGTATGCAAGGGGTTGCTTCAACTGTATGAGATTTTCTTTATTATATCCATAAAAGCTACGTGCTTATTTTGAGGATAGGTCAAAATTGTTTGAATTCCCTCAAAGAGCTTTCGATTTTTGAATGCTATGTATAAGAATACTGGACTGTTATTTTCTTTGCATTTCAGATAGTAAGAGTAAGAAGCATAAGGCCAAGTAAAGACAACTTCTATAAAGGGTTTGTCAATACTAGAGCATACCTTTTACACAGTGGTTATTTCTGATGAGAAACCAGATGAGGTCATATAGACAAAAAAATTCCCCATCTTAAGTATAAAGCAAGAAGGCAGATAAGTAACAAACTGTTTTAAAAATATGTTATAGTTGTACACCTCTCTAAAACAGTTTTCTATGATTTGTCTTGGGTTTCAGTGCATTTAGCCCATTTCAAGTACTAGAGCAATATGTTTCAAGCTTTCTTTGATTTATAACCTCCAAACATTTAATGAGAAAGTTAAGAGTTCTTGTTTATCTAATAGCTGGATTTATACATTCTGAAAAAAGCTCTAATCTTCTTTCTTACCTATTATATTATTGACAATAAGAAACAGAAAGAATTTGGTATATTTTTTCTTACACCAGTTAAAGATATAATTTCTGTTTATGGTGTCAAGTCTTCCTGTGGGGATCCTGTACTTCTCTGTATGCTAAAATATCTTAAATTAAGCATCTTCATTAGAAATATAGCATTTTGTAACAGAAATTTGTGGCCTCTTTTGATGTTCTTTCTCAGCCATTATTCTTTCATATAGCCTCTACTTCTAACATACATAACAAAAAACCTAGACCAGAACCTAGTAAATCTACACTATCTACCGGTTGTCTCTACAGGGACAAAATGGGGACACATTTCTATTTCTGTAAACACGGTATCATCAGTGTATTTCATGAATGGCTATTTCATTCCAGGTCTGAGTGAAATAAATGCTATTTCACAATTATTAAAAGATTTCTTTGGTGAATGGTTGAAGTAGAATGTAATTGTCATGCTCTGGGATCTCGCTCTTCTCTTATATTTTATTTACTCACAAGAGGATTTTAGAGAAGCAGAGGACAATTGTTGCATGAAAACAGTTTTGGTCTTAGTGGTATTTTAAAAAGTAAAACTACAAAATTAACTGCTCCTCCACCCCATCTTCAAAGATCCTTAAAAAGAAAAATCACATTAGATGCCCAAAAATGGAGCTTTATTCAGTGCTGCTCATTAGCACTGTGCAGCTGATACCACTGAGGAAACTGCAAGTGTAATCCCAAAGGCAAGGCTGAAAAATTCTCATTCCACACAGTGTAATTATTAACACCAGTCAGTTACTCTAATGGTAATCACCACACTAAAAGTGACACATAAGAAGACATGATGCTTTGATACAAATCACAAAATAAAAATTAAAGTGGATGCTGATAGGAGTTTTCTTTATGGTTGCACAGCAGTCAGAAAATTGTGGCTACTATATTAAACAAAACAGCAAACAAACTGCTATAAACCATCATTCAACTGCCGTTGGGAACAATCTCCTGCAGTATGTCCATTGACTGAGGCAGGTTATGGTGAAGGTTATGATGTAGTACATACATAACTGGCAATCATGTCTGGGACATTGTGACCATATGGAATTTACAGAATCAAATATTCTTAGTTCTACTGTATGGAGCTATCTTCTTGACAAGCTATTTTTAATAACTTTTGGTGAAATGTGTCTAAATTCAGATCGCTTTTTCCCTTTTCAAATTGATCTTCCATATAGCAGAGCACAGCATACCTACTGTGCTTATTTAGTATGTATTAGCCATTCAAGTGTAACTTGAAGTGACTTGCAGCTACTCCACATGCTTTATCGCCATCCTCAAAACACTAAGACAATTGTCTAGTCTGAGAAAAGACCGACCATGTGATATGAGAGCAGAATGTCTCAAGAGATAGAGAAGAATAAAAAATGACTGAATCTTACCCATCATAACACTCCTTTCTCTCCACTTCCTGTCTTCCTTGACAAAAAACCCAAAATTCCAAACCAAATCAAGCTAGTTTTATTTCTGTTTTTTTAATTTGAAAACTCATGAAATAATTTTGCTAGCAGTGATCCACTCAAAGCCTAAGAATTCAGGGGAACAGCTTTTCTCTGCCTAATTCTGAACAAAGTATCCACATGAGCTTGAAATACCAATTACTGGGCAGATCCTTATTAATTTATTAAAATTGCAAGTTCTTAAGGGAACTACAGATCTCCCAAAGATGTTACTGGAGCCAATATTTCAAAGGTCAAAATCCAGCTCGATGGCAGCCATTCCAGTTTAACAATACTATCGCCCAGCCTTGTTTAAAATGCTAGTAACCTGAATGACTTCCCAGGCAGAAATACAAGAAAGAGAATTTGGTAGGAAGTACAGGAGACACATGAAACAGAGGAACAGATAGACATTGGCACTGTAGTAGGATAACAGAAAAGGCTCCCTTAGAAATCTTTTTTGAGGTAGGTCTACTAATGAGAAACCTGTATCAGCTATTATTTAAGTTAGAAGCAGCCAAAAGCATTTGAAAGTGTTGTAAATAGAAACAAAGGATCATGTCCAAATTTCCAAAGAGTAGGATTAAGCATGCTTCAGTAAAAGGGATATTATTTTGATGGGTGTAGTTATTTCATATTTTGCAATAGACACTGCTGCACTAGGTAACATATTAAATTGCTTTCTGTATGTCATTCACTACATTTGACTTGCTTTTTCTTTATTTATTGCATTTTAACAGATTATAGAAAGATACAGCAGTGGAAAATACAACCCAATGGCTTCCACATTGCTTCCAAATACAATTTAAGTGAAGGATTTCAATCCCTAAGGTGTTAAATATTTTGCAGTCCTTGGACTTTGGTGACCACCTGTTCCCTCATGTTTACAGAGTTACTTTCACATAACAGCCCTGATGCTTAAAGCTGAGATTGCCTACAGCAGTGTATTTCCAGGAAAGGGTTTTTAACTTTATAATTTACTTTTCTTTCTCCAACACTTTACCAGAGGTTTGTGTCTGCTCTTTTTTTTTTTTTTTTTTTTTTTTTCCAAACTGCAGATCTGGAGGTAAGCATGAAAATAAGGAATACATAGCATTATAGTGATAGGGACATTACAAATGTTTGTTTCTATATAGGCCCAATTTATCTATTATGCAGGGGTTTATTGTATGCTAAACTTTGTAAATAGGATGTGTTTTAAAGTGATGGAGGAGCTGAATTTTATAAGAATGTTTTAGGTGCAAAAATTAAAGTCTAAACCACATTTTTAATATTTCACAATCAACATACAGGATTAACAAGTGAGACACACTGGTATTTCAAACTCCACTCATCTGCAATACCATAGCTAGGATTCCAGTTGCTGAGCTGTTTAGGTATCAACAAACTGAGGTCCTGGCCTCCAGGCAGGAAACCAACTGAGCTTCTGGACACTTCACAATTCACTAAAACATGGTTTCTCTAAGGAAGTATTCTTATGAAGCCAAGGCCCTGCTGATCATTGCCTTTCACCAGTCAAATCAACAGGACAACTTAGAAACACACAGAAATATTTCTAGAAGAGGTGAATGAAATTTATCTTTTACAGCATGAGCAGTAAATCTAAGGAAACAATAAAGATAGTAGAACTAGTAGGAATACGTTCTTCTTTCACATACATGGTACACACAGTCCAGGAAAATGCAGGAGAAGATATTATTTTTTACAGTTTAACAGAAAGTGAAAAGAAACAAAACACTTATAGCCTTCACTTTCTGGTATTGGCTTTTTGTGGAGACAACTGTTACTGTAGTGGACAGTAGAGTCTGCATCCCTATCATCATTAGATTCCAGGTTTCAAAGGCTTTTGTTTCAGCTGTTGGAACAAATATTACCTTAAAGGGCAGGACATCAACACAATACCTTGATTTATAAGGCTGTGGAAGGAAGGAAGATTTTGCAACAAGATTTACAGCTAAGCAAGATCCTCCTTACACCAATGAGAGTACCAAACATGGAAATAAATAGAACTATTTCATTTAAAAGAAAGTTTAGTTTTCAAACTTGCCAAATCATTAGCAGGGTCAGAAAAATGAATTATATATTAATTTTGAGCACAATCTCTTACTTATTATGAAGTATCTAGAAAGATTAAACACAATAACTTTGAGGAAAATGTAAACCTGTTCTGACATACACAACAACATAAAAAGGCATCACTATGGTGGCAGACAAACCATTCTTTCATTTGGCAAAATATTCCATTAAATCTATTTTGTTTTACACATGGTCTAATTTCTTTAGCATGGAAACATGATGTCTTACATGCTTTGGCAAGCTATTATTTATTATTAAATTTGCAAAGGGTATTATTAAAAAAGTTTAAATTCACAGCTTCTGGTAAAGAGAAAATAAACTCAAGATGGGAATTCAGTGAGTCTGAATTATGCACAAAGGTTTTCAAAGCATTGCTCAGTAACTGTAAAAACTGCAGAAGTGACCATAAATAGGTAAACACCATAGTTCTAATCCCTTTTCTACAGTGCACAAACAACCACCTCCCTCTTTTCTGTTGAAAGAAAGAGATATCAAAACAAAAAGTAGGAGCAATATTGATCAAATCATAGTTTTAAAGGCTTCCTTATTTTAGATATTTAGTAATACCTGTTACGTGGCTGATTTGTCTGCTGTATAATAATAAAGCTAGCTTTAATAAAAATTTAGTTAAAGGATGGAAAAAATAAACAACATGTACAAATGATACAAATTTCCTCAAAAGTCTGACCTCATGCTATTTTAGTCATACAGTGAAAAACTGCTCCGTTCCATTTGCAGTCTGATCAAACTCTTCAAAATCTTTGAGACCTAGTGGAGTGGGAGTCTAAGATTAGGTTCACCACTCTATCTTGCACATTATAGCCTGCCTAATCTTTATTTCTTGCAATATTTACCTAGGAATGACACTCATCTTTGAAAGTTTTTGCATGGAGTTTAATGCAAGAACTACATTAGAGACCGTGACAGACCTTCCCTGCTATTTCACGCTTTGCTTTATTTTTGCGGATAAATAAGAGAAATAATGATTAGGTAGTGAGTCAGCACAAACAACTGCTGACTTAAGGGAAGTAATAGTTAATGTTTGCTACTTGAAAGAATTTGCAGGGTGTGCTATACATAGCACAGTAATGGAACACTTTGTTTTGAAACCAAGCAGTAGAAGAAATTCCTGCATAAAAAAGGTGTATGGAATTTACGGAACATCTGAAAAATGGCAAATAGTGACATAAAATCATAGTTATTTTATAAGTGTAAAGACTTTAAGTAGTATTGTTTCATATTTAAAACCAATATACTGGGTACTGAAAACTCCAGTGGAGATAGCCCATTGATGTGTCTATTTTGGAAACAGGAAAGCCAGATTTTTATTCAGCTAAAACTCTCCAGTTTCATAGTGGCTCCTACCTTTACAACACATACAGATATGAAGTATTATCTGGATCTTTTCCCTCCTTCTTTACGGAGATTAGGTGAACATAATCTATTTGTCTGGGACTCTTGTCAAGCTACCACATTTATGTAGAGCAAAAAGAAATGAGATTTGCGAACACTTTCAGTTTTTTGAAGGCATGTTTTAAAGTTTTAAGTGCCCCGTAGACATCCAGGAATGCAGTTTGTGCTCCAGGGAATTTGGAGGCTCTGGATTCGGGAAAGGTAGAAATATTTGAGAGCTGGAAGTCACTTTTGACAAAAATCCCAGAACTATTCTTATTATTGCTTTGTTAGAAAAAAAAATATGTAAGATAGGAGCAGGAGAGCATGAAGCTCTAACTCATCCAGCCAAACACATAGCAAGCTGGAAGGCAGAGCTCAGGTCAAAAGGGTAAGAGGGATGGAAAACATGGTTGAAATGAAGAGTCCATCAGAAGAATCAGCACAGCTTTTAGGTCCCATGATGAAATATAAAGAACTCTTACATGGGGTCATATGGGGGATACTGTGGAAAGACCACTTTAAGTCTGGATGCGAACAAATCTGTTTCCCTCTAATGCACCACCAACAATAATGGTAGAAATATTTGCAACCTAAAGTACTCTTAGTTCCTTGCAGAATCTACAAAGTGTAATATAGTGGAAACTAAGTGTGTTTCAGAGTAATCTGTTCCACACTTTCCATGAGAACTCTTAAAACGCATGTATAAGCCTTTTTAAAAATGCATGTACAAAATTGGAAGCGAACCCTAGATCAATGTAACTGAATATATATGGCACCTTTGGATATCTGGAAAGTTTTGCAACATGGTTTCTTCATAGGATGTTTATGAGACTTGCAAAGCTGTTTTTTGATATTGCTAGGACATGTAGGATGGACAATTCTAATACTCAGGTTAGAGCTAGTTATGCTCTGAGAAGGCATCTGCCTACACTGCAGGTCCAGTGGTTTCTAATCCACACAAACACAAACCAAATATCACTAAATCCACTCAAATGTTACACAATCTACCTGCTTTATTCCACATTCCAGAACAAACCCAAATTTGGTGCCTTTTTCTTTAATAAATTTATGGATGCCACAAAAAATACTCTAATATTTTCCTGTCTTCCTCTGTAAAGACATAATTAAAACCTGGTATCTTTAATCTCTGAAAAGTAATTAAATTGATATGCAAATGATTCTTCAAGCTTATTCTAAATTTTAAACAAAACCACAAGATTTTACAACAATTTACCACTAACCTCAACCTGGAAGATTTCCAAGTGATTTAGCCATGAATACAAAATAGTATGGATCTAAAGTATGTTTAATCTATACATGACATGGATGTGAAGAAGAAAAGAAACATATCTTGATTTATCTACATTTTCTAGGCCGGAGCATAGTATGGAATCCATTATTCTTGACTTTAAGCTAATTTCAACAATGACTAAGAAGGAAAAATAAAACAATATTTTATGTCAATAAGTTAAATACTGTTAAACAGTGAAATGACAAACATGACAAGGGGAAAGGACGTTCTGACTAATGAAAGACAGTATTTTAACTGAGAAGTCTAAATTTAAGTTATGGTACTGAAAGATATGGCACAACAGATCAAATTAGTCTAGCATATATTTCCAATTTAACTTTCAAAAGTATGAGAGTATGACAAAATGACTTAAAGGGCGGGAGTAACTATGACTCTCTTAATATGGGATCATAGTTGCTAACTGAGCATAGCTGCAGAGGTCATACCTCCACGTGGTCCCGATGGATGCCCTTTGGGGTAACTGAACTGACCTCTGCCCCAGTCAATCAGAGTTATGGTTTCCTCGCCCTATCAAGTGACTTCACAGACTGCTTGATAGTATAATTAGGTGATTCAAATTAAAGGTGTCAATTATATTGATCACCCAAAGCCAAGCCCACAGGCTATGTTGGGCACAGCCTAACAGCTCTGTAAGGGGGAGTTGATTGGCTTTGACCACCCTTACAAGACTGTGACAATATGGTGCGACTGACTAGAATACCATTTGTCTTGGTGGGCACCCAAACTGGAGAATTCAATTCACAAGAAATTCAATTACATAATAAAACAGATAACCAAATTAGATCAAAAGAGGAAACAGTAAATTTAGCATGTTTTTAAGCACCCTATATAATTTTAATATTGATTGTAATACACTCTCTCATGTCTCAAATTGAATAGTAGGATGGGAATCCCGCGACATTACAAGATGCATCAGCCAATTGAAACTCGAACTTATTAATTGGCCTAAGAACCTTAATGAGTCAATTTGATAAATAGCAGTTTTCACCAAAAATTGGATTAAAATTCTGCATTACAACCCAAAAAATAAAATTGATTTTTTTTCTAGTTATTATTTTTTGCTATACTTATTACAAATTACTGTATAAATAATCTTTAGTTTATGCTCACAGGAAACATAGAAATAGATTTATAGATATCCTACCTATTAAGTTGTATTGGGAAAACTGAATAGAAAAAATTGTGCACTGCTCTTACACACAATCCAACCAATGTCGCTATCCCTTCTGAGCAGATTCAGAAACTCCTTTAAGAAAATGTGTCTTTAAAAACACATTGCAAAACTCTTGCCACTGAAACCTATGAATTATACTCTATTACTGCCAGCATTAGGACAAACATGTTATTTGCTGACCTGGATAGAATGTTTTTGCACAGCTAGGAAATTCCACATTCAAAGACATTGAGATTTTTAAATTAAACTATTTTACTGTGGCCACCCCTCCTTTTTTGTTTACTTTCTACCCATGTTCCAGCCATTAAAAACTGCTCTTAAAGGGGCAAATAATATTATTTGTTGGGGGGAAACCCCCTCCATTTAAAGATAAAATTCACATTCTATTCTAAGACTTTGTCATGAAGTTGTGAGAACAGAAGCCTAATATATGCAAAATCCTTTTCTCAAAACTGACATGAAAACTATCAACTTAGTTGACAGTTCTTAACAAAGGTTACAGCTTGAGTAATTGGTAAAGAAAGTCACAAATGTGATTTAGCATACAGTCAAGAATAAGGAATTCACTTTAAGAAAATTCTAAATTGATCACAGATCATTCACAAAAAAAGTCACTTGATAAATTATTTAGTTTTGCTGCAGAACATTGGATATGACTGTATCTATATGTATTGAATAATAAGCTACATGGCAGTTATGCCATTATTTAATTGATAAAACGAGCACTCAGGAAATAATCATTCTTTACATGTCAAAGTGCTCAGAGTAAGTGATGACAGTGATGACAGAGACAGATATTTTTCTTCCTTTGTAATTTTAGTTTGATAATACCAGTATTCCTTAGATTTATGAAATCTGACATCATTAAAATCTCAAAATTTCATCATAAATCCTTCAGTTTAGAATAGATTCAAAAACTGTTTATGTCTTTCTACTGAGTGGCTTAGATATAAATGACACTGAAATTAATATATGAACTTCACCAAAGGCTTCCTAGCAGAGGCAGGCACTCTAAAGTCAATGGAGCAACGCCTGGAAGCATTAACCTCAGATGTTTCCAAAAATCTCCCTTGCGCAGCTGCTCATGGTCCCTAGTATCCCGCATCCATTGTGTCGACCCTTTTATCCCAGGCTTTGATCATCTGTCCTTAGGAAGATCTGAGTTCACAGTCAGTAGACTGACTTTTGGAGTGGTTCACCATTACACATGCCCTGTCTAAGAACACACAATCACCCTTTATTTAACAAATTTTTGGGAGCCCTACCTTCAATCCTTGCCAGCTGCAGAGGCTATCTAGGAGAAATCTCAAAGATGTAGGGCTTTTCTTGGTGTATATATTCTAATCTACAGTTATGGAACTTTTTCCACTGTGTAAAAAAAACCCCATCTTCACTGAGGCAGAAAAAACATGACTCAGTACTCTAGGTAGGCACTCAGAAGAGAGGAAAGCCAGGCTGTAATATCCACACTCTAAGAAATTACTTTTTTATTTTTTACGTGGCTAATGTGGGCACGAGGACTAAGGTAGTCACCATGAAGAGTTGTAGGTTTGCTCTGTGACTAAGCTAAAATTCCCCATCTCAGATACAAAATGGCAGAGGGCCCAGAATTACAGCTTGCTATGATATCTGCTGGAGCAATCCTTTTCCCTAAGCTGTCTACTGACGAGTTGCTCAGGCAGATATGGACATAGTCTGGGCCAAATAACACTTGTTCCTAAGTCAATTATTTGAAAATAGAACCGGTAATGTGAGATTTACTGTGAAACTCTTAACTCTGTAGTGAATTGAAGTGTTTGTAGCATCTGTAAAATTGATGGATTGTTTCTCATAGAGCTAGCAGTTCAACAGCAAATACGACTTTTATGTGCAGGAAAAGCAGCAAGGTCAAACAGCTGCGAAGGGTGTACTGGAAACACAACTGATTTCTAGGGGAATAATGCATGCCCTAGAACTTACAGTTTGTTTGTTTGAAATGAGAGCAGATGTGGAAATATCCACAAATGCCATCCATTCTTTTTTTGCCAGCTTCATGTACCTAAGATGAACAGAATGGCTAGGAAAAAAATTGCTAGGTTTTGGGTTTATTTTTGAAGAGAATTAAATAGAGAGATATTATTTTTCAATAGGATTTTACAACCTAAAATATATGCTCAGATCTTCCCAAATTTAGAAAGAATACCTACTGTGTCTGTGTTACCAACACTAGATCTCAGAAATGACAAAAAGAGAAAACGGAATGGTTCTTTTGTTTTTCTACTCAAGCATAAAATAATTGCAATGTGAGAAAAAGCAACGGTCATTTGAATTTTACTTTTTATTCCTTTCCCTCTAAATCTTCAGTTCATACTTTTGTCTTGAACTGGGAGGGGAGATAGAAAATATAACTCTTCAGAGAATGTATTTCTCCACTGTATGGAAAAGTGTCTTATTCAAAGTCCACTGAAAAATTCACTGAAAAAAAAAAAAAAAGAAAAAAATAAAATTTTGATTTCAAAACTACATGAAATAACATTTGATCAGATCTTATAAAGAACCAAGATATGTGAGTTTATGATACAGTTTAGTTTTAACATCATCTCTGTCTCCGACTGCAGCTTGTCATCACTGAAGAAACACTAACTGTTAATAGTAACAGTAAAACATAGGTATCTTGTCAAGCTGGGAAAGCTGGCGTGACTTTGGCTATTGCCCAATCAAACAGCCCTAACTGAAGTGCTAGGAAATTGTGTTAAATAAATATGAAACCAGACAATTATTACAAATCTCTGTTTAATTCCTGGCTTTGTTAGTCTTCCTGTGTGACCTTCAATGAGGCATTTAATCTCTTTCTGTATCAAACTGTAAATAGTTGTCTGAAAGTGACTAAGAGATACTAGAAGGCATATAAACAGCTAGCAGAAAAGAAGTAACATAAATTATTCATGTTATATGAAAAGCTTGCCTCCAATTGAGTAAATAGAGCTTTCCAGTGTGAATTATACTGTATGTGTAATGTTTTCCTTAAATGATTTCATTTTATTCACTAACTATATTATATTCCTCAAACACCGGCAAAATGGTGTCAACCATACCTTTCATCATATATGATGAAATTACAGTCCCACCTATTAGACTTAGAGCTTTAATGCTATTTGTAACAGCTCCTTAATATAGACTAGACTCTACAAGTTAGTTACCAAACACCTTGCCCTGACAAAAAAAGAAAGTCCTAAAAAGTAGAGCGCAATGAGTCACTTATTTAAAACAGTCTACTTGAAACTAAGTTTCACAGATTTACCCTTTTATTTAAATACCATTGCACCAGCTAGTTCACAGTGGCAGGTCAGTCTGGCCACCTTTCCGTACAAATGAAGGTTTGAGTTCCTACAGCAGTGTGTGCTCTGTAAGCACTCGTGATTGCTTGGTGTGGAAAGCAGAAATTAAAAAGCTGATTATACACACATCCAGTGACAGAACAGCATTGAAATGACAGTAAAGTATTTCCCCCTCATTAAAATGCATATAATTAATTTCAAAATTGTGCATGTCTAATAGGATGCCTTGCTATTTAAAGAATCTTAACTCTGTCATGATGTCATGAAAATAAATTCATAAAACTTCTTTCCTATCTCATTTAACAACAAGATGCAAATGTAAGTAATGTTTCCCTGAAAATTGTGAAAAATATCAGCACACTATCTAATCAACTTTAGTAATGTTATGCCGTTTATCACCAACCACAAGTGTAAAATTGCTTCAGCAATATAAATAAGCCCCTTTTTCAGTTTGCATTGCACTTTAAGATAACTTTCAAACTGAGAAACATTTTAGCTAAGAGATGATGAACAAGAGATTCAGATTTTACTTTAATCTTTCATTACATACCCCTGGGCCTGATTCTTACACAGGTTCAGTAGAAGAAATATATGAATGTAACTTCGGTGAGTTAAGTGCATATATCAAATATTTATGATTAAGGAACATATATAATCATATATATAATATATATATGATTCAATCTTCCTGAATACAAATCAGCTGCAGAAAGTTGGAGTACTAGTATTAACAAGAAAAGCTCTACCTTGATGCTTGGTTTTAGTAGAATAAGATATTGATTCCTTCAACAAAAATCTTACATGCACCAAAAGTCTAAAGATCAGAGACAAAAAATCCCACTGCTTACATTTCTGTTACAGGTAACCTTAGTGAAATAGTTCCATATCTGATAAGAAATTCCCCAGGTCCAAGTCAAAAGTAGTCCTGCATAGCAATAATTGTTAGCATGTAATAAATGAGGAGCAATAAAAAGCACAAATTTATAAAGTATTATTATTCTGACTGTGAATCTGATGCCAAATATCAGCAGAACATCAGTTTATATGAAACTCTTTTAAATAGAAAAGAAGTATTCCTACTGATAGTTCCTGATATTGTTTGGCACCCCTCTACACTCTTCAAAAATCCCAAAATAACAAATGGAAGATGTGGGAGCTTTTTTGGTATGTTCTATTAGGAAATTAAGCCAATTATTTATCATAAATAAAAGGAGTGACAATTTAAAATAATTTATATCAATTTTTATGATGACAGTATGTTTGAGAACAGTGAAGAATGTAAATATTGTCTTTGTAATTCGAGTCCGTAGTAATATGATCAAGCAATGTGATTCTGTACTTTACTCAGTTAATTTTAGAGTTGCTTAACACTAGTCAGATTCCCCCTCATCCCATTCTCAGATAACATTCCCACTGATGGGTCCACCGTCTCTGAGAGCAACCTGAGCATTATAACAGAATCACAGAATAGTTTGGGTTGGAAGGGACTTTAAAAGTCATCTAGTCCAACCCCCTGCAATGAGCAGCAACATCTTCAACTCAATCAGGTTGTTCAGAGCTCCATCCAACCTGACCTTGAATGTTTCCAGGGATGGGGCATCTACCACCTCCCTGGGCAACTTGTTCCTGTATTAATGATTCTCATGTTGTGTTTTTTGATGATATGGCCTACATTTAACAACCAGTTTCACTCAAAATCTGGCATAGTACGGAGAAGCTGGATATCCATACCCCTGTGTTCCCAGACAAGTATTGTACAGGTGGGCAGAAGATGCTCAAGAGACCAATTTCTGGCTAACTGGTCAGGAATTGATGTAAGGGTTTTGATGGATTGGGCAGTACAGATTTTCCTAAAAGAAGTAAGATTATACTTCTGGACCAGAATCCTGAAAGGCCCCTCCAGCCAGCACAATTTATTTTCACCCATGTAGTTTCACTGGGATAACCATAAATACATACATCAACTATCACACATTGACATCAATCAAAGTTTTAAATCAATTCAGAAGTTTGGCTCCTCGTTTCTACCAGATGCAAGTCTATCTATAATTAGTTTTTTTTTTCTACAAAGCACAAAACAACTTGAAAAAATAAGCCATGGCACTCAAAGCAACCTCAACGAATTCTGAAGTAATTCTTCTCTATATGAGATCCTGAAACAAAGTAAGAATTTAGGTCTTCCTGCCACTACCAGGGTCATTACTGGAATGTTGGGATCACTAATTTGCTTGGCTGAAAAAGAACTTTCCAATCAATATAAAATTCAAAGGCATAAAGTTTTAACATGTATTTTTCAATCAAAAATAAAAGCCATGGTGCATAACCGTTTTATTTCAAATAAATAGGATAATTCAGCACTATATTACAATATTTTTTTTTCTACTGGGATCCTACTGAAAACATTTCACTTACACTGAAACCTGTTAGGGTTCAGTAGTTACACTGAAAAACAATTGCTTGAAAGATGGACAGACAGATCAATGCTTTGAAAAGCTCTTGCTACTGTCATACTCCCAACACTTGAGCAGGAAGCCATTCAAAACTACATAGCCACACTTACCTGCACACAAGTGTTCCTTCCCTTGTTTTGCTACACCTTTTATGACTCATTTCACCTTACTTCTGCATTACTGAAGTCCTGTCAAGAGCTCATCAGCTTCAAGTCTCAGTCAAAGCGTGGATGATCCCAATGTTTGGTAAAGATTCTTAACTTCACTGTGCCATAGGCCTTATATAATTCCAAAAGAATCTTCTCCAAATTGATTGATTTTACCAAAAAAGTTTCAGTGGACTTGCAACTTTCCTGACTTTTCAGCTCAACCCTATTCAGTAAACTACCTTGTCAGATTCTTATTACACTGATTAATTGGTCAAAGGCAATGACAGCCATAAATGTGCAAATGGAATGAACTCTGGTACCCTCATATTTCTTTGCAACCCATATTTGCTTGGGCTACTGAACATATGTGAAGTAATAAATCTCTAAAAATTGTTTATCAGGAGGTGTTGTAGAGATCAACCTGGAACTTAAGCAAGCATAATTTATCTTCAGATAGAAAACTGCTGCTAAGCTCTTAAGAAAGGATGGTTTGCACCTTTTGCTGTGGTATCTTAGAGACTTTACTCGTGTTAATGAAATCTAGTTCTTACTCTAAAATAATTCCCCACCCTAAATCCAAAGTGAAAAATTTTTTGTTTGTTTAACAGACAATAGAGATGAAGGGTTTAACAGTGTATTGTAGTATCAACAAACAGTATGCTAGTTCTTCAAATTGGTTGCCTTGGTTTAAGTTAAGAATAAGGTCAGTTTACACCAAATCTAACTGAACATCATTATCCAGCCAAATATACTTTATTTGTTGCTTTTTTCTATCTACAGCAGGAATGCACATTTGATGCCTCCACAATGGAACAGAGTAGGAACATAGCTTGGTTCAAAAATATTATAAATCCAGCTGTTTTTCTGAAAAAAGAAGAGAGTGAGAAGAGGAGAAAACAAGATGGAGTGTGAAGAAAGAAAAAGAGAGATAAAAGAGAGAGATAAAAGATAGCTAAGGAGGTATGCCTTTCATCCATTACAAGCAGGTGTATGTCGATACCTGATGGCTCTACAGACCTAATGCAAACTCCAAAGATGAAAAAGCTATTTAAGTTTCCTAATACCCATCTCAATGCAGTCACACTGTTATTTTAGGTAGACGGAATTGCATCAGTTCAGGCTGCCTAGAAATAGCTATGCCTTTACAACAGGCAACATAATGGTCCTATCCAGTAATGCACCAAAATTCAAAATCATCACATTGCTGTTTTCTTACCATCTTCAGAGAGTTGCTGTGACCTTTGCTGAAGGCTAAATCTTATCACAATGTCAAGGAACTAGAGTGTTCCCTGTCTTTAACTTTCTGGTCTCTAGGTTTCTCCAGAGAAATATATTCTCCAAAGACTGCATTCTTTTGCAGTCTAGTAAGTAGCCTACTAGAAGCAGTGTTAAAGCTTCTATTGACTTCCAAGGACTTTGGACCAGATCTTTGGTTAACTGGCAACTCATCAATTCAAAGATGTAAAATTTTATGAAGTCTGGGATTTAAGTTATCCAGTTTTGAAAGGCACTTTATTATTTGTCAATCACATACAATGGGAATATCTGTACCAATCACAGAGAATTTCAGTTTGAATCAGATAGTTTCAGCTCTGTGTTATTGTTTAACCTGAATTCCATTTATCTATTAAATGTCTGCTAGTCTGTAGACTAAAGATTCAGAGTTTTCACTTTAAAATATTGAGTTTTCATTTTATGGCACTGCTATAGTCTAGTCAGGCAAATAAGTAAATAATTAAGAGATAGTATTTATGCACAGTTTGAGGCTTCAAAGAGTTCAGTTGAAGGGAATGGTAAGAACCATCTGATTTATACTGGATAAGGACAACAATTTATACTGCCAAACTCTGGCTACATCCATCTAAATAAGGGAAGAGTTCAACAGTTTTGGTGTTTGTCATCACAACCTGTCTAGGTTATACAGCTCTAATGTGTTGCAGCATCTTTTGATAGGATGAAGCAAGGGTAAAAAGAAAAGAGGTTTTTACAGATATATATAACGTGCACATAACTGTGTTGTATATATATTATTTTGTGAATAAGGAAATTTGAAAGGAATTGGCCCTAAGTGGCTGGTGTGATGGCAACCATAGAAAAAAGATACAGGTACCATTATGTTGTGTATCATTGACATTTCTATTTTCACAAATACTATTGTGTGGATTTGGGTAGAATAGGAAATTCTAACAAAACAAATAGAGGGCCAGAGACCCCTACCTAGAGAATGGTCAATACACCTTTCTGCATTTAATGACATTTGGGTTATATGACATTTTGGGTGTCAAATAACATATAAATCATAAATCTTATGTTCCTTTAGAACAAGATAGAGATAGGTAGGAAGTTCCTAAACGGGACACTTTCCCCATGAGTTCCTGCCATTTATGTACTGCTGTTAAGAAGTATCAGAGCACTGAGAAATCATAAAATCACCAGTGCTTAAGGATTTGTCTCGGCTTGCAAAGATTTTTGAGTATAGCTATTCAAACAGCTTTAAACAGATATCACATTTTTAAAAATCAAGAGCATAAATTCAGGTGGAAGCTTTTGCTTGAGCAATCAATTTAAGAATCTTGCAAACAGTCTGAAGAGCTTCCACTACTGTCAGAGAATGGTACAATGACGGACAAATCCTATACTGCAAAAATACCCTTGAAAATAGAGAGTAGGCTCAGTACCACCATATATGAGATGAGAAAGTCCCTGTGTCTCCTTTGTTGGGCCTCTGTTGGCTTAAAAGCAGAGAATAAACCCCAGAAATACAATACTCAAAATATAAGGTTAACAATTATAGATGCATGTTAACAGACTATCCATACTTTGGCTAAAAAGTGAAGATTTAATGCTCTGGGGGGAGGGAAGACAGAAAAATCTAATTTAAGTGCTTTTATTTATCAGTTTAATAGAACTATAACTTAAGAAATAAAAAACATTTTTTCATAAAAGTAGCTGCTGTGTTATCTTTGTGACACACCATTTGAGACATACAATGGTAATAACTTTGCCCTTATTCCCTGAATTAGGATCATCAATTCCTTCGCAATTACCTAGAGTTCTTTTGAAAGTAGAGGACTTTATCTTCCCATTACAATTTTATACCGAATTTCATGGACTGGTAGAAAGCACATGTTTTAAATCTAGGATGTTTGTCTCAGCTTCAATTTCAGAGTATTTTTACAAATGCTAACCAAGTGTCCCATCACAAAGACCACATTTTGAACTAAATTGGTAATTGCTGGACAGTGGACTCCGAGAAGAGATCAAAGTTATGAGGAATGTGTGAGCACACAATCTAATATTAAAAGAAAATTAAAATAAAAGAGATTAAGTGATGATCCTCCAGAAGTATCAAATTTCTGTAGAAAAAAAGTCAAAGCTAGCATCCAGTACAGGGTACTATGGTATCAAAATGATAAATAACTTACTATATTCAGGTTTTGTCTCATGGAACAAATTATACCAAACACAGAAATACATAGTTCCTGCAAATAACACCCAAATCCTCACACACAATGCTAAATCTGAAATTGATTTATTTTGAAACTTCTTCTCACAGCAATTTAAGTAATATCTTTTGATTTTATTGAACACTGCATATCCAAAGTTCTGCTATGAAATAATGGAGACACTGACAACTTCTCTGTAATAAGCTATAATCTTTGAAGAAGGCTTAGAAACAGGGTCCATTCACATTTGATGGTGGATGCTAATGAAAACACTTCATAGTTTGATCCAACTCAGCTAACAAAAAATGTACAATCTTTCCTTGTTTTCCCTGCTATTTCTTTGTCAAGCACTTTTTGCTCTCAGATTTGCACTGTGGTGAAGAGGATTCCAAAAATGAAATCTAAATTAACCATTTACATTATTTTGCATCTCAGTTTATTTCTGTATCTGGCATGTTAACTTGCTCTAATTTCAGATATAGAGTGAATTATTTTGAATCATAGTATCATACAGTAGTTTATGTTGGAAGGGACCTTTAAAGGTCATTTACTCCAACCTCCCCTGCAATGAGCCTGTAACCTTCAACGAGATCAGGTTGCTCAGAGCCCCATCGATCCTGACCTTGAATGTTTCCAGGGATGGGGCATCTGCCACCCCTCTGGGGCAACTTGTGCCAGTGTTTCACCACCCTCATTGTAAAAAATGCCTTCCTTATATCTAGCCTAAATCTACTCTCTATTAATTTAAAGCCAATACCTCTTGTCCTATCAGGCAATATGCTCATAAACCTGCTAGTTTTCTAGACAACTATTTTTCTGGAACAGTGTCTGTGATCTGTGAAGCACGTAATTCTGCCTATCAGTTTACTGCAAACATTTGTCAGAAATGTACATGGCAGAAGCTGAGGTCAGCCACAGCTCCTAACCAATTTGTTAATTTTCATGCCATATTTAGTGAAATCCTACTGCTTTTATCCTCAGGCTCAGCTTCATTTTGTGGCTATTTTCACTTTAAAGGTTTTCAGGGCATCAGTGCAGAATGTACCAACAAGAGCTGGGCCACAGATATTCTCAATCTCTTTTACATTTAAAATGTTTTGGGATTTTTTTGGTATAAAAAGATCCTCATATAGAAGGATTTCAGTGCACACTTTTTTTTCTAAGAGTACTTTGCATTTTGTAGGAATGAATTCACTAGCATATTTATGACCCATCAGATTCTAATGAAGGCAGAATTATTATCTCCCATGCAGTTAAGATATAGCTTTATCATGTAAACAGCTTAAGTCCAAAGGTCATGACAAAGCTAAAATTTTTTTAAGAAAAATTTTTAGAAAAGTCATAGTGCTTTCAGGATCAGGTACCCAATTTTCCCCAATTACCTAATCAACAGCTGCAGCAGAGATACCGAAATAAGTGAAGTCGGGAAAACAAAGATTTCCAAGAAATCACCAAGAACGACAAAATATTTTCAAACAGAAGAGTGCATGGGGAAGAAGTCCCTCATTTCTAGAACTAAAAATGCTGTGCTTTCCTTGAAGGAAGAAATAGAAAAAGAAAGAACTTGAGGTAGCTGTAATGTATGTTCTGTAGTTAGAGCAATAAAAGGAAGTGTACATAATTTTAGTTTGCATAATCATTATAGCTGGCCATTCAAGCATAAAAGTGGATTTTCTGCTGTAGCAACAGTTTTAGTTTCTGTTTTTCATCATAAAACTAATTAAAAGTAGAGATGGGTTGAACTGCTAAGAAAAAAAATAAAGATAGGGTATCTTTGAATACGGGATTATCCATTAAGGCATGTATCACTTACCAGATACAGTTCACTTGTATCAAGTTCAAGCTGTGCCACAGAAAAAGCTCCAGAGGAGTTTAGCTGAAGAATATTTTCACAGACTTAATATCCCTAAAATTACCCCCAAATATTTTTTTTCCCCCCTACAAATTTCTAAAAAATTATTTCCTTTTTCCCTGGTAGTTGATGGAAGACAACATTCTAATGTCAATTTGCTAGTTGGAGGCAATTACTACAAAAACTTTATAAAGAGTTTGAGAGGGTTTTAGACACAATTTTGTTAAACGCATACAAACTCCCTATGTTGCTCTTAAATTCTGCTGTGTTAGATTTCATATTTGAAAAGTAATACATACAATGCACATCAAAACACACATATAGAACTCTTCATCCTTCTGTTACTAGTTGAATGTCCTGTCTTCCCCAGCAGACGCAGACATGCACATACATATAATTAGTTGTTATATTTCAAAAATGTATGGTGTGATGGTATTCTTACCCCCAGCATCTGCCTGGCACTGCTGCTGGGAACAGGGGACCACAAGGTAGCCAGACCTGAGACGTGCCCCACACATCACCCCCAGCCACTTGTGTGTTATGACAGTCCTATTACCTAGGAGTCACAAGTACTTGAACAGTTCATTTCAAGAGTACCAAACCAGTATGTTCCTCAAGACATATGCAGTTGTTTTCAGATTCTATACTCTTGATAATGCAAAAACCTGATCTTCACCTTTTGGGAGGCAAATGATTTAAATAAACCCTCCCCTTTCCTGAATGTTGGAGCTATCCCATGGTAAGCTAGGAATTCAAACTCCTGTCCAATTTCTAGTTAAAAGATGTGAATGAAAGGCTGACTTTGTTGTGCCTAAGAAGATCAGTTTTTTTTTAATTTCAGATCTACAAATGATAGCAAATTATTTAGTCAGAGTAAGACTATTCTATGCAAATTTTCTATAAGTTGGATGTTAATTTGACAACTGTTATATATCTGGTGCTCAAGTCACACAGTCAGTTTATAATATTCAGATAAATATTGTGTTACCTACCATAGCATTAAAATTTTAAGTACATTTTTCCTAAATGCTTGCAGCCTAGTAAAATAATTTAAATTCTGAAGGAATATGTATCATAATCTAAATATAAATACTATTAAATTGTTCATAAGTAAAATTGCTTACAATGCAGCACTTAATTTTTAATAAACCTGTAGTATTCTATAAGTATGTTTGGTTATATATTCAAAAGTTACCGGTGTTTTAATTGCTTTATTTGTCATTGTTACAGATTGTTACTACAACAATTACTACAAAGATAAGTGCTTTTTGTCATAGTTCATCAAAAGAAAGTTATTCAGATTAAGACAACATAGCAACTAAGATTGTAGTATGAACCAATAATTTCTTCCACAAAGCGTATTGTTTTAGTTATATCTAGATGCATCTACAAACTCAGAAATGCACATTGTAATGAACAATTATCATATGGCAAATAATTAAGAGAAGGCTCAAGCACTGATTATAACTCAGCAATAGAAACAAGCTGGAATTTTACATCCCTGAGAAAGAAGAAAAAAACGATTTCAAGAGACATGGGCAAATTGCACGTGACTGATGAAAATCAAATTGATTGCCCTACTTTCTTTTACATAAAATTATCTTCTCAGTAGAGGGTATACCCATTAATATCTACTAACGAAATGAAATTTTCTCAATTATCTGTATTTATATAACTGTTATACGTGCTGCTGATCAATAATGGCCACACATCAGTCAACATTATTAAGGTCCACAGGTAACTGGCTAGAGCTTACCTGTAAATCTACAATATAGTCCAAGCAAAAAGGGCAGTCAATGAAATGGAAATACTCTTTTTTTTGTAACATAACACTAACTCAGATTAGTTATGACATTATCTGCAGTGCTTTCAGAAGGCTGAACAGTCAAATAACATTTATTGCTATGCAGTGTCAAAAAACTAAACAGATCAGTCTTTAAACCTCCTGTCGTGGTTTCAGCTAGGATAGAGTTAGTTTTTCTTAGTAGCTAGAATAGTGCTGTGTTTTGGATTCAGTATGGGATTTGGCATGAGAAGAATGTTGATAATACACTAATGTTTTCAGTTGTTGCCAAGAAAACAAGGAGCCTCCAACTCCCCGAGTCCTGCGGTGTGCAGGTGTACAGGAAGAGGGGAGAGAGCACAGCCAGAGCACCAGACCCAAATTACCCAATTAAATATTCCCTATCATGTACATCTTGCTCAGTATATAAAGGAGGGGTGGCCAGGAAGAAGGGGGTTCTCTCTCACTTCCAGGATTGCAATGGCAGGATCCTGGTGTTTTGGGATCGCTATCTGGGAATGAGCTAGGTATCAGTCGGTAGGTGGCGAGTAATTGCATTGTGCATTAGCTGTTTGTACTTTCTATTATTGTTATTGTTTTATATTATTACAATTATTAAACTGTTTTATTTAAACCTAAAAATCTCTCTTTACCCCTCCAATTTTCTCTCCCCCATCCCACAGCAGGCAGGGGGAGGGTGAGCGAATGGCTGTGTGGTGTTTGGCTGCTGGTTGGCTTCAAACCATGACACCTCCAGAAGAAACACTTTCTCATTAGGGATGGGATCACGCAGTATGATTAGTCCTGAGTTTTGCACCTTGATTAGCACCATGACTTATGCTTGAGAGGAGGATGACAGAGCAGATAAATACATTGTCTGATTCAGTACAACAAAATCCTCTGCTTGCTTTTAAAGCCAGAACATCCAGAAGATGAAAATTTTGACGGAAACTGAAATTCAGACATTATTCTGAAATTTTATTGTTCAACTATGCAGCCCAAAACAAATATGGAGAAACATGTCTACAGTTTTATTTATTTAATATCCATATTTTTCCATACTCCTGTCAGTCATTTCTTTAGGTATGTGCACAAGAAAGGCCTGTCCTACATCTCATTAAATAAGTAGACATTTGTGTCCAGCAATATTTTATATGGCAGAGAAAAATTGGAGGCCAGTTTAGAACCTCCAGGCATATAATCTGCCAGGTTAATACAAAAGCAATTTTGTTAACTCAAGCGAGAACATAACTAACGTATTAGTATATTCCTTGTAGCAGAAATTAGACTTGCAGTCTGGGAAGGGTGAAAGGTGAGACCCTGCGCAGCCCCGTAAACATCAGGGCCCACAGGCCCTACTAGAAGCTACCAGGTCCCATCACTAAAGTAGTGCTGCATGTCAGCTCATAAGAGAAATCTCTCTACTGCACCCAATAATTATGTTCAAGGGACTTTCAAAAAAATGCTTTAGTAGTTTAAAAGTTGTATTTTTAATTCCTCTAGCAGAGGCTAAATGATTTTAATTTAACCCCTGATCTAATTCTACAAAGTGATCACTTGATAAATTCTTCTGGTTGTTTAAGGCTACCACTTGGTAAACAAATAGTATTAACCAAAAGCCTTGTGGGTTTGGTGGTGGTTTTTTTTGTTTGTTTGGTTTTTTTTTAACTTTTTCAGCTTTTTAGTGTATAAATTAAGCTAAAAGCTTGTAGACACCATGTAGTTTATCCTGATTGCATGTAATATGTGTACTCTATGAAACAACTGTCTGAAACACTTTCAAGAGTCAAGTAACTAAAGGTCTGCTTACATTGTAAAATGCTTCAATGTGTTACCTATGGACACTTCATAGAGTGCTTGTCATAATTCTTCCCACTGAACTTCTGCCCTTCACCTTCCCATCCTGCTTACACTTGCACAACAACAACTGAACTAAAGGTTGACTTAAATGCAAGGGTTCAAATGAGTATGTATTATCACTATACAGACACTTTTGAATGTCCTTTCAGGATCTTCTAGATTGTTTCTGTTTGGAGAAGAATTTTGAGTCCTGATCTGGGCATCTATCTGGACATGATATTACAACTGACTGGTTTCCTTACTACTTATTTTTATATTTAGATTTTAATTTCTTTAAAGTCTTTTATACAGGCTTCTTGATACCATTTTCACATTCAGGTCAAACACTTTCTTGGTCTGTATGGCTCAGCTTCTGCTTTACTCTGAATATCACAGCTGGTGATTGCCACTGCTCTGCTGACTGTCAGTAAATGAGTTGAGTTTATTTCAGCCTGAATGAATAATGGCCATTGTGTCCAGCAGTTTCACCGATCATCTTAACTGATACTAATATATTTATATATATATATATATATATATATATATATATATATATATGCGCGCATGTGTATGAATATACATACACACAAATATATATGTAATCTTCTTTACAGGAAAGATCCAACATTTTCTATTGGTGCCCAAATCTTCACTTTTCTCAGTTTGTTGAAACATTAACAATTAACTGCTGTGAAATTGTCTCGGAGAAAATACCAAACCTGCGTGGTTCCTCTGTGATTTCCCAGCTTCAGTAGTGTCAGCCAGTCAGTGCAGAAGAGACAGAATGTCTCCAGACAGCCTATAAATGCCACCTCTAGAATAATAACTTTGCAAAGAGAACAAGAGATGAGAGTATCCCATTAGGTTACTAACAACCATTTTTTTTCCCTAATGACATGAGGGAAAACCAGGAGCTTCCATGCCCAGGCGCACAGCTCAAACTGAAGTGCTGAAGTTTCCAGAGCTGCCTTCACCTCACGGGTACTGAAGGGATTACTGTAGTCCTAATGATCAAGTACATTTTACATCTTTCAAGTATCAAGTGGCAGCCAACAATGGGAGATTAAAAGTTACACAAGCTAATTCAAACAAGTTTCTTTCCTATCCTTACCTTAGGGAAAGGCGTAGATCAATTTTCACAACCTTTATTCTTTCTTCTGAATATTCCAGCACAGATATTTTACTAGATCCTAAAAGTAGGATCTGCTATTTGTTCCAGATCATTATTACTTGCTTTTTTTAAAAAAACCCATTTTATTTTCAGGTATGTATTTCAACTACTGTACTTGCTAGCGTTTCTTGGTGAGCTTTTAGGCTCTTCTTTAAAACAAATTTTGTTCAAAAATGTAGATTATTGCAGAAATTGATAATCAAACTGATGATGGATTTTTTCAATTTGGGGTTGTTTAGATACTTGTCTATATCTGGACTGGACTTTCATGACCAGTTCAAGCAGAACCTTGACATTAGATAGTGTTAGGCTTCATAATTTATTTCTAATTAAATACTGCAGAATGGAGCCACACTTTCCAAAGCATTTATCAATAGTTAGGGACATGACATACGAATGGGTCTCCTTGTGGTGGCATTTAATGAGTGTCACACTTGCTATGTGACAGTTGCTAAGCTTACTCCCCTTCCTATCCCAGTTCTGTAAAGGAGAAATAAATGTTTAAACATCATCATAAAAGACTTCAAAATGTGTGGATGGCCAGTGCTATGAGAAACCAATATTAAGTGATGAGAGACAAATAAAGAATTATTTAATGTTAAAAATATGCATTACACTGGATACTGTCTCCTCCAAGGAGCTGTTTGTGCTCTGATTTAATGCTGAAAAATGAAGATTAGACCCTCTGTATTAGACAAGGAAAAGGCCTTCCCTCTTTTGGCTCATTGCAGATACCTCTCTCTACAAAGTAAAGCAGATCCCCCATGAGACAGATGCCCATTAGTATTGTAGGCAAGGCTAAATTATTTCAAAATGTATAAAAGACACACCAGTTGATAAAATATACTGTCTTCAAGGAGCAAAGTTAAAAGCTATTGTGCTATAACAAAATACTCAGATTTTAAGAAAAGAAATGAGTTACAAAGCACCTCTTTGGAGGTTGGAAGTTCAATCACTATCATTTCACAGTTCTTCATTATTAAAAATAAACTGGAAAGATTTATATGCACCCTGGGAGTGGCAGGGAAGGATGCTTTCAGTTAAGTCATGGGAGTTTCATATCTCTACAGTGAGAACAGCATCAGTCCTCACACAAATTACGTGGTAACTACAGCCAAGGAACTACAGCCACACACCTCTCATGAATGCTACAATGACACTGGAACTACATCCTTAGCACCCATTTCTTTAAGGAATTAAATGAGTGGTTCCCTGAGCTTTCTCTCCTCCTTCCTTCCGCTCTCCCTCTCTTCCATATATACGTGAACTGTGCTCCATCCCTTCTGAAAGTCTAGTCCAAGCAAGGTTTTAATCAACAGGAGTATACTCATAGTGCTTAGATCACCTTGGATGGCCCTGTAAAACACCAGCTGTACTTGTCAAACACAGCAAACCCCAAAATAATCTCTACAAAACTTCTGGTGAGCCCAAGAACCAACACAGTAATAGTGTACCTGACAACAGGGCTGAACAAGAAGGGCTACTGAACAGAAGCTTTGGGATTCAAACATCACAGCTGGTTTTACTGAAAATATTTGGAAATTAATTTCAAGCTGGCAAGCTTTGTGAAACACAAACAGCTAAAATTAGCCAATCTACTATTTAGATGAAAGTGAAATATGTGCACTTTTGTTGTTACTGTTCCTGCAGAGATTAAGCAATTTTCTATTGAACTTGTTTATTGCTCAGTATTATAATTTACAATACGAGCTGTGCCAACATTCTGAAAGAAAGATCCAAAGAACATTCCTTTCTGTGCCTTTTTAATGAAATAAAACTTTCCCAGAGACACTAAAAAATGTAGGAACTGAGAAAGTTCCACTGAACTCAGCATCTGCAATGCCTACTAGGCAAACGGAAAATAACAATCTATACAGTCCTCACTAACAATGAAATTTAACTTTATAGTTAACACCCACCCACACCCCCCACCCCCATTTTACAATATTTGCATACCGTTTTGTCATTGTAATCTTTGCAGTGTTACAGGACCATATCTGAAGCTAGCTGTGAAATAAATGACTGCTTCTGAGTTGTATAGTCTGACTACATTTTTACGTATAAAAGAGAAATATAACTGAAAAACCAGCACTGCATTTAAATGTACGTAGCAGGTACAATGCAGCTGGAAACTGGATTTAATGGTGAGTACCAGTGATAGACTATTTCCTGTGGAGGATATCACAACGTAACAGAGTAGCAGTTGAAACAACACTTTCAGTAACACATTATACTAGCTTCATTTATCTGTTCAATGAATAGGAAATCTACTTAAGCCATGGTGCCAAGATATACTATTTCTTTTGCCCCAAGTGCATTTTTCATGTTGCCATACTACTAATGGAAAATGTGTTATAAACAACAAAAAAAAAATTATTTTATCTCACAGAACACTTAATTTATGCAGTGAAGATTTTAACTGAAGTTTCTATCATTTTAGATATGGAGGGGGTTGGGTTGTTGGGTTTTGGTTTTGTGGTGGTTTTTGGTTTTTTTTTTCTTTTTCAAACTTCATGACCACTTTAAAAATGATGTATTTAATATCAGTTAAAAATACCTTTACACATCATAGTTGTCTTTCAGCAGCACATAAGGCATATAAAATATAACTGCCTTCTATATCAGGCATGTGTCAGCTTTTAAACTGGCAGCCAGTAGTAGAGGAATACTCCATGCACCTCTTCATTTACACACTCAAATTTCAGTAGAGACAAAGGATGCCTTTTTCCAAATTCAATTGGAAAGAAAATTGTTCCCAATTTACTGTGCTGTGACTGTAATCAAAGTGAAGCATGCCTTCATCATTGCTGCGCTTGACCAAAACAGCATGTAGTAACTGACTGCTGAGTAACAGGATACTTGGGCAGATTCAAATCCTAGTGGTCCACTGTTGAACCAAGCCAGAAGGAAGAGCACATGAGGTGTCTTTACCTTACGGTGGCTTCCCAGTTCTGGTTAAACATCCATAATAGTATTTCTCAAGATAACAGGAAACAAGGATGGCATCCAGAATTTTAGCATGAAGGCTATCAATTTTTTATGTCAGTGCTGTCCCATGCATAAATGACAGAGTTGGCCTAGTCTCAGGACCACCTACAACTGCAGGCGCGTCCTCTCAAGTGACATAAAATGCAGAATGCAAAAAAATCTCTAATGTCATCCTATATAAATAAATATTAAATTGCACTAACATAGCAAGAACGTTGAGCAGAATGAGCAACAATTTCCTAATTTGCAATCACGGAATCATGTCAGGTCAGAGGCACAGTATGTAATGCTATATATCATCAACAGTTATGATGCTTTACTTTTATGGAAACAACAAAGGCAGACCGACGGTATTTGTGCTTTCTGAATTTAGCAGTCCCTTTTCTATACATTCAAAATCAAAGTACAAAAGCTCACGCAAGGGATCGAAGAGAACCGATGACAAATTCAGAGCTGACGGATATTTATAGGAGGTAAAATGTTTTGAAATTTCCTGTGAAAGGTGTTGAAGGCAATAGTAGTACTATATTTATTTCTCAAATTTACTATCTATTCAACACTCTCTTAAAAGACACACAACTATAAAAGGCCATCTTCTGCTATGACAGTATTCTCTACATTACACTCACTGATGATTTTGTCAGAACGAGAAAACATTCCTGGCACTATTACAGTAAGAAAATGATGGAAAATAGCATCATCATATTTTGTTGTTTAGGTTCAGTGTTGATATCAAGCAATATTTAGAAATCTTTCTGGCCTTCAAAATCTACTTTTTCTTCAAATTTCTCTTCTAATCAACAGTTACAGGTGATCCAAGTAGCAGCAGTCAAACTTCTTAGTGTGACCATTTTAGGCATGCTGCCTCAATTCACATTAAATTGCTTTATTTTCAGGGCTGCATGGCTACATTTTTTGATGGCATGGAGCACTATGAAATAAGGTTTTGTGATTTGTGAAGGGCACAGGCAATCAAACACAACTTTTACGTCATTACCACTGCATAAAAGTATATGTTCACTATAACATTCCAGAACTATAGGAAATACCAAGTAAAAGAAAAACAATGTTTGATTGTTTACTCACTCCATTTATCCCACATTTATGCGATATAAATGAAGAAGCTACAGAGGGGCTCCAGTGGCATACCACGTTTAACTCTTGCTGTTAGAAAGCTAAAACATAATAGACAAATACTAGAACATTTTGGAGAAATATATGCTACCCCCTTTCCAGTACAACCTATATCCCTAAACACCGTAAAGCCACAGAGGAAAATATTTAAGAATATGTATTAAGTTTATATGCAATTTTTTTTTGAGCATAATATTGCAGTTGAAAATCTGGCTTCACTTAGACAAATAACCATTGCTATGTGAATGTTTTGACAAATAACTCCAATTTGTTCTTTAGAGCTTTGGTCTATTGCAGTGGGAGGTGGGATTGTTTATCATCTGTGTTGGCAACTGTCACAAACTGCCTGAAATCCTGCAGATTCCTTAGTTCAATGTATACTTAATTGCACTTAAGTAACATATAAATTGCATTTGGTTTTAGACAGCAGAGAAAAAAGCATGGTTACTAGATAAGTATGGCATATATTTTCAAGTTTGTCATACAGATGATCTTTTACTCTATAAAACTCAACGCTATGGTTAACCGAAGCAATGGATACAATTTTCAATATGTGAATCTTGACTTGAGATACCCAGATTTTTTGAGGCTTATCTGGCTCAGAATTTACAATACACTAGGTGAGGCACTGTAACGGCCTATGTTTAAGCTCTGACCTGTAGCAAACATGACGTACATATCCCTCAAAGGAAAATGAGAGGTACCTACATCACTTTAACCTGCTCACTGTTAAACAGAGGAGACTTTGTAACTTCAGGCCTTATCTTATTGGAATATATATTTTTTTTTTAATTCATTTTGTGATTTCATTCATCAACAGAAAAGAGATGTCAGCAACAAGAATTTTCTCTTTTATTTATATAGTGACTTCTAAAATCAAGTTAATGATAGATTTAATTAAAGACTGTTAGTAAACTCAGCCCTGAAGATCACTGTTCCATTCTCACAGTCACTATGTGACTTATTCCATTTCCATATTAAAAGTGATTGTTACTCCCATAAGAGCAGTAATTAATCAAATCTATGTATCACTTATTACAGTGTCCAGTACCTGAAGCTTCAGTTAAACTTGCGAGAAAATCTGCTTGGACAGAATAACATGTGGAGAGGAAATTGTCACCTCAGGCAATTGATTTGGGTTAAACTTAAAACTTACAGACTTTCATTTCCTTTAAAGAAATGTTTACCCACTTTAATTGCTTTCTTATTGTTCACATATAGTGCAAATTCTCTCTGGAACCTTGAGTCTCAAGACTTGTCATTGAATCCAGTTTTTGGAGTTTAGTGTTTACCTTTTTTCCTTAAATGTTTAGTTTTCTACTTTTTAATTTCATTTCAATTTCTCTTGAAATTTAGGAAAAAATAAAAATGCATGATATACTTCATTCTGCTATTCAATAATTTCTACATAACTCTACTGTGTTCTAAGCTAGTTATCTAAACAAAATAACACTTCCATCTTGTCTCACTCCTCTTGAAGATTTCCCCTACCTCTAATGATTTTCTATGTAAGATGTATTTATTTTTTTAAAAGAAACTGTTACCAAGGAAGATTAAAATAGTGCAAGAAAAGGGTTACTATATAACATTTTTTTCAGTGGTTCTGATTACTTACTACTCATATATATTAGGCTTACTTAAAAAAGCACCATGGCACATGGACTAGTTCCTCACTAATGCTACCCATGTCTTTCTTCCAAGGCGTTACAGTAAAACCCCATTAATAGGTATGACTAGCTGATCTTGCTTTCTGCCATGCAATAGATATATTTAATTTATCAAAATTGGAATTCATTGCCCACATACAGCTTATTCACCAAGTTTGTAAAAAATTTCGGTGAGACCTATATCAGTCTTCAGTAGCACCGCAAAGAAAGCTGTTCGCTACAAACTCTGATACCTTCCTGTTTTCAGAAGAGTAGTAAACCTATTATGCAATGCTCTTTCTAGTATATACTTTAGGTCTCCTGACAACAGCATTAACCTTTTGCCACACTGAAAATTGCCCATTTATTTCTACTTTTTGGTTTCTGTTTTAGCCATTTTCTAATTCAATACAGAACTTTACCTTTCAGCCAAAACTATTTATTATGTTTGGCAAAGGACTTCTTTAAATCATGTCATCATCCACCTTAACCAACAATCTCCCCAACCAACCCACCCTGACTTGTCCTCATGTCCTCATCTATTATCTGCCATTTGATAGACAAGATAACGTGTCTTTGTATCAAATATAGATGTTTGCAAAATACATTTTTTTTTAATTAAAGCTTGCCATCTGTAACTTAATAAAAATTCCACAATCAGTTTATGAATGTAATTGACAAGAATTAAATCTTGAAAAGACAACCACAAAGCTGGATGCACCTTAAAGATGTAGATGAAAACCATCACCATAGAATATTCTGACACTATAAACCAAGTTTCTACAGTGATAGAGGTTCACCTGAACAACAGTGTGTGTCTTGAGAATTTGGTTCAGAAGTCTGGAGATAACATAACTGTGTTGCTAAGGTAACAAATATGTTATGTGTTTTTTTTTTTGTTTGTTTGTTTGTTTTTTTTTTCTTGGAAGAATAAAGAAGCATGTAAAACCAGTATAGATTGACAAGTAATATCTTCATGCCCTAGGGCTTTTCTAGTTTATATTTTCTAGTTTATATATGTCACTTTGCATAGATGCTTGATATTCACCTTTCACAGCTGATTATCTCTTTCCTCATTCAGAGATTCCTTTAGAAACCACTTCTTTTTTTTTTTTTTTTTTTTTTTTTAAATGGAGAAATGGCTAAGGATTCAGAAGAAAGAGCAAGCTGGATTGTGAAGGCAGTGTTACAGCCCTATTCAGCTGCTGCATCCATGAGAAAAGTGCTGAGCATTTTTGTCTAAAGCATAGCAGAGAGAATGTCAGCGCAAACCAACTCATACATAAGGGACCTCTGATTCATTGCATAAATAAAATAAGGTAGCATTAGAACTGTGAATATTACAAAAACCCACAAAAGGATCTGATTCCACTTTTAAAGTAAATTACACAGGAATCTTTCCCCCTTTTATGTTTATTTTCTATGAACTGTGATATTTTATTTGCACAAACCTTCCTGAAAATTATATTACAAATTGCGTTATAATGGGATATCTCAGGGCCCAGAGAAAAATTATTTACCCTCAGCACCCTAACCACTATCCTAATATTTTGTCAATTAAATGAACTAGACAAGAGTTTCAAGTATGAACATCTCACTTCACGTGCTTAGACAATACAGCTCTGGGATAGATGATATTATACTGCAGCAGTGCTTTTCACTGATGTCTCATTGTCAGGTTTTATTCAGAGAAGGCAGAGACACAAGTCCTAGAGGTTTCCATTTTACTTAAGTGCAGTCACCCTTTGCCACTACAATCCCTTTTCCTTGGCTTCCTTCCTCCTACCTAGTGCCTTCCTCCTCCTAGAAAAAAAAAAGCATTAAATAAGGATTCATAGAAACTTGAACAACTTACGGATTTGAATCAGACATTTATAGTAACAAAATTAGCTTTAGCTCTGAGGTTTTTATTTCCTGTAAATCCACTACTTGCACTTCTGGGAAATGACCATCTTTCCATCTACTTCAGGCAATATAAAGCTCTACTTTCTCTGGGAAGTGAGGTCAAAGGCAGAAATACAATTCTCAGTACTTCCAACCTGTCCACATGCATCATCACTGTAAAAAGAAGTCGCTTACATTTTAATGTGTTCAGCACTTTCCCAAGCTAATGAGCACCAATAGGTCATATTTTAATACCTGATTTGCTATCTGGGAAGAAATGTCTCCTTTGGCCATGGCAGTCGTCAGATATTTGGTTACAGGAGGTGACAGCATGAAATGGGGGTGAGGGAGTAAGATATGATGGAAGCAGCAGTATCTCATTGAGCTGGAGTAGGAGCAGAGCAGGAGTTGGGTGAAGGGCTGACATGGACTTGAAGAGTGGATGACTGCATTGATGAGAATTGCTGGGGAATTAGATTGGGAGGTGGAAAGAGGAATGCAGACCTCTGAGATGGAAGGAGTGTTAGAAAGGACAGGGGCTGACACACAAGTGGAAAAGGAT
The DNA here is from genome assembly GCF_003259725.1 of Athene cunicularia. Lineage (NCBI taxonomy): Eukaryota > Metazoa > Chordata > Aves > Strigiformes > Strigidae > Athene > Athene cunicularia. The sequence goes on from NW_020799100.1 coordinate 7,002,473, forward strand.
AGGTGGAACGTGAGATGGAAGATTGTTGAACCGGGCATTTTATGTCAGGAGGAGGAACAGAGAGTTGATAGCAAGGGGAGGTGTAAGTCCTATGTCCACAAAAGTGAGAGGCTGCCCTTTTGGGGTGCAAGAAGAGCTGGGATAGGAGACCTCAGGACTTTACTATGGTAAACCTAGAGCAATTCTAATAGTGATCCACTTCGGCAGTGGGCATCATGTACAAACCTACCAGGCCTCTCTCACCATCCTGTCTCATTCAAGTTGAATACATTCCCTTTTGCTGAAATTCTTTATAACTGCAATGCTTTGGGGCAATCCAGAATGACAGCAAATCACTGGGAAGGAAATTGAGATTGCAGTCTGAATGAAACAACTTGCACAATTGCAGCATACTAGTTTATGATCTTTCTATACTCAAGAAATAAAAAATAACCTACAATCAAACACAACCCTTTAAAACATTAAAATAATGCAGTACAAATATAATTTCTTCTGAATACATAAGATGTTCAAAAAGACAGAGTAGTTTGAAAATTCTGTCTTCAGACAGCACACATTTTTAGTCTACAAATTATATCTCCATTACAGGAGCATGGTAGCATACTCCTTCATATGACAAACAAGCCTTAAATTACATATAATTACACCAAAACAATGTTTGTATGCAATAAACTTCAGTTTGCATACTGAACATTTAAGTTGAAGTTTTTGCATTCTGAATAGTATATATTTAATTTCACTAAAACCTCATGTGTTTTTTCATCATCAGCTACTTGAGATCTGTCACACACATACATACGTACTACCTGAAGCTTTAAAATACAGCATTTGAAGCTATTGCAACCATTTTGGTAGCTGAACAAATGCTGTACAAAACTGAGGTAGAACAGAAGAAAACAAAAATTTTTAATAATATGTCAAACAACTGGCCACCATACTCTATTAATGTAGAGAGCTACAGATATTCTATCATAATCCTGACAATTACTGTTAGAATTTTCCATGTGCAATTATCATGCATTTAATAGGTGTTCTCAAGAAAACAAACAGGGAACAAAACATATCTGCAATAGTTTATATTAAACACCAGGAGTTTTGTACATCTCAGAGCTTCCTCAAGTAGCTCTCAAAACCAGTGCTCAGCATTGGAATTGTAGTGCTGCGCAGCCCAAGCTCTCATCCGCAGATATTATCAAGATGTTTCTTAAAGGTCTTTCAAATGCCTTTTCCCTTAAAATCAACCAATGTTTCCTTCATGTGTGAGGAATAATCCTTCCACAAATAGTTCATCTAGTTCACTGATATCTTTGATACCATCTGGATAAACCTTTTCTATTGCCTTTGAAAGAGAAAAATATTTTAAGAATGAACCTAATTAATAATATTGATAATGACAACTTTTTTGTTTCACGTTCAGTGGTTGGAACAACTTGAGATTTCCAGTTTGGTTAGTGAGAGGATTTTGTTTTTGTTTTGGAACGTCTAAGTAACTCCAAACCTTCACGACTAAGTAGAAACACCAATGGGAGGAACTTGTTCCTGTACAGACATACGCCATCTTCTTCATAAGCTGAGAATTAATTGCAGTCTTTGGGAGCTAATGGAAGTGGTAATTAGCAAAACCAAAACACAGTTCTACACATTTGCTCTCCCAATTTCTTCCTTTTTTTGCTATTACCTGGAGCGTTTACATTCAACCTCCCTTGCTACTAACTTCTCATCTGAAACCTTAATTATCATTAGCAACCATTTATGATATCAAAACATTATATTATCATTTAAGGTTAGTAAAGTGTTGCAGAAATAAATGTATGCTTATGAAACAAAGTTACTTCTATGAAAACCATTTCAACAGCTTTTCAACAGCTTCTGAAAATAAAATCCACTCTAATTAGAACATTGTGGATTCTTTTTAATACGCTTTGGAATCTTTCTCTTAGGCTTATAGGGTAGTATGTTGCATGTTCTGCTTAAGGTGCTCTGCAGTAGAGAAATACTTTTCAATACATTATATCTTCTCTCCATTTGAATAATGGTGTAAGTTGACTCGGAGCATGATAAATCTGAACAGAACACAGAGTTGTTTCTAAATAATTACTACATTTTTTTTCTCTAGGGATAAAGTGTCAAATGCACATTATATAGATAATTGCAGGTTAAAATCCATACCCAAGTTGTTTTAAGTCTTACTCATTGATCCTTGCATTATGCTGGCCTGCTCCTTCAAGTGCTGGGAGGCCTCAGAGCACTCATGTCTGTAAACCAGGATGGGTTAAACTTGTTGATTTTCTAACATTTCATTTTAAAAATCTTGCGACTCAAAGATATATGTGTATCCTGAAGACTTTTCCATGGGATTTAAAAACAGGTGTCCTGAGTAGGTGAGTGGCTCCTTAGTGTGGTGAACTATTGGCAGAGTGAAGGATCAGACATGCTCAGATCAGTCTTAGCCCTTGTATCTGGGCTTTGGCTAGAGGTGCCACTGAAAATAGATGAGTATTCTCCTACAAAATGAGTCAGGCTGGCTTGGAACAGCCCCAGTTTTCCAGAATGGCTTGGCTTCCATTATGTGCATCTGATCACAGAAATTTAAAAACTATGAAATGCCATTTCCTTGTCTTGGTTTAGGGAAAAAAAAAGTTCTAAATGTCCTATCTATCAAAATAGTAGGAGGATTCTAAATTTTCAATAACCTTGATGCAGATGGAAAGCAACAAACCAGCTATATCTCAGGTTTTGAGAAGAAGCATCATATTACCGTCACAGAGCTGACAAGGAGTGACAAACGTTTGCTTCATCCTATAAGCTTGTTTAACAACCAGAAGGGGACAAAATGTAATGTGTCTATCAGAGGCATGCTGTTCAGGATTCAAGTGGTAACTCACAATCTCAAATACAGAATTTTAAACTCAAAAAAAACCCTCTGTGCCCATTTCTATTAAACTAAGGCAAGATGCATACTCATTGTAATAGGCTGCTCTGTCATTCGGTCTTATCCCTGGCTCCCAAAACTTGCACAAAGAATGTTGCAATCAGCTGCAGGATGACACAAAACCTCCCAGGCCCTGACAAGCATAATCCTTTGGTAAAATAGGTTTCTTTATTGGTAGTGCTATCACCTGTCAAAAGAAGTGATGTGATGCCACATCAAGTACAGCATATAACGCAATTCAGATACAGATTTTTTATAAAGTTTTCTTTTGAATGAAATAATCTGATTTAGATATTTCTAACAAGTCCTGTAATTATTTGTAGTACTTATGACAAAATGGCATAATTTGTCATTATAGCAAAGATAATTGCAAGGTTACTAGCCAGAATGATTGTGATTAAACTACTTTCGAGGTACTGTTTAGATGATGATATAATGAGAACTACAACACAATCCAGGTGCTGACATTTAGAACTCTTGGAAATATTTGAAATGTCTCAGAGATAATATGGATTGAGGAAATGTCTTCTGTTTTGATTTTGTTGTTACAAAGGTTTTTAGTACGTTTTTTTTCCTGTGGGCCTGTCACTGAAGGTCTCAAGCTTTGCACAAGATTTCCCATTAGTTTAATATTACTGTTCTGTCCTGTGTATTCTTCTGGAAGAGACACACAACTTCTGCCATTGTTTTATATCAAACTGGGTCACTTCACAGTGTCTCAGATGATTGAAAAATAGTATTGTCTAATATGTTTTACAGCACCTTTCTTGAGGATTTCTGACAGCTCACTATACTTAACCATTTATTCCATACATGCATAGATTTTAAGGACAGAGGGGACCCCTTTACGATCATCCAGTTCAGCCTCCTGCATAATGCACACCAGTAATTCAGGCTGCTAGACTAAATATTTTGTTAGAAGTACAGTTTAGTTTTTGTTTTTGTTTTTTTTTTTTAAAAATGGTTTTGTTTAATGACTTCAAGTGTCAGCAACTCCTTCACATTCCCACATAAAGATCTGTTTTCTGCTTTACCATAGGGCATGGTTATTTTCCTAGGATCACCTGGGCATCTTACCAGATTCCCTGCTGTTACGTAGCACAGCAGTAATGCCTGTGATCTCTCCTATTCTCTTTCTGTTGAAAACAATAGGTTTGTTTTGGTCTTGTGAATAAGTCTTAAGTTTATAATATTCAGTACATATATGTTTTCAGCCTCCACAGTGCAGGAGCATTCAAAAAAAATGTTCCTTTGCACACTTCCAAGCTTAATACACAAAGTTGAGACTGACTGGGTCATATTGTTACCTGTAATTGTAAGGGAGAGGATTTGCTGAATCAAATGGTGTCTTTTCGTTCTACATTTCCATATTGCTAGAATGTTTAATGGCCTTATTAAAAATTAATATTTTAGTTCTTGTGTTACTACTTCCTCACTGATCTTATTATGCCTTTATCTACTAGTTTAGAACTTATATCAAGATCTTTTCTCATGCATGTGCCTCTAGATATTTTTTCAGAACTCATCTTTCCTCTTGGAAAAACTAAAGAGACAGACTTAGGGTTTTTTATTGTAAGAGAGATCAGTCTTGTAATATTTTTATGAACCCTTTCTAATTTCAACTTTATTTTGAAAATATGGTCTCTGTTAATGAATTATTTAATGTCATACACATGTAATAAAGCATTTGCTTTGACCTAATCTCTTCCCTCTTAAAGCCAAACTTTAAAGCTATCTCCCATAGCTATCTTTTCACACAGGGATAAATTACATTTTGCTTCACAATGTTGACAACAGTTATTTTCAGAATTGTATTTTTCAAAAGTACCTTGTCACCTTCCCTCCAATTTATCTTATTTAATTATGGCAATGCTTTTTCTTCCTTGAGGCATTTCATTTTAAAAAAGAAAAAGCTGAGTGTTCTATGTGACCAACTTGCAAAGTGAGATAAACTTCTTTACAGAATTAAGACCTTCTTTATAGTATAGTCTTTACTCATTCAGTCTTTTAGAAGACTTCATCCTCTGACCAAGCAGTAACATGTACAAAATTACAATATTTCTTCCAATTCCTCCAACCTCAACTAGAAAACAAACATGACGTTTCCACAAAGCTATAAATAGTTCTCTATTTTTGACCTCAATCTCTGGTCCATAGTCTTTCAATTGCTTTTAAATAGATATTAAATAGATATTATTCTATCTAAAGATAGAAGTTCTAATATATATGGCTACACCACTCTTTGCTTGTGGGAAATCCAAAAGATTACAGCTAGAACACTTATGTTAGCTCTGTACGCAACCAGTATATGAAAATTTTTTTTTAAAAACAGTATGTATGGACTCCCATATTCATGTTTTACATGAACAGTTTACATCAGACACATCGATTCAAACACAGCATTGTTTTAACAGACCTTTAACATATTCAGATCATCTACTGAATGTACTTATTGAACCCTCACAGTCCTGACGGACTCATAAGCCCATAAAAGAAATATGACCACCAGAATGCACCCTTGAACTTGGAGGACAGTATGCACTAGATCATTTTAATAGCCATTTCAGAGTCAGTGTCTTCTGGTATTTTAATAATGCCAGCTAGTATTATAGCAAAAATAATGTGCTTGAACTTTGGAAAATGCAGTTAAACTTGTGTGGCACCTTCAGAATTTTGTCCCTTCTACCTAAAGCTTATATGAGAAGACTGATTTATCTCTTGATTGAGTTTTATAAAGCTATGACAATTCTTTCTGGAGAAGGATGAAAAATATTTACCCCCAGAGTTCATAATCAAAACTAACAGATAAACACTTTCACAGCAGTATGTAAATAGAACAGACAGTACATAGACAGAACAGACATCACGGAACAACTTCTGAGGTCTTATTTCCTACACTCGTACTCTTCTCAGTTCTCTAAGGATAGATCCCACCACCTGCCTTGTTAGACAACTGCTTGGAAGCTCATGCTGTAACTACTCTTTAGCTATTCAAGAATGACTGGGTGACCACCCAGAGAACTGCTGGAAGTGGCTGAATACTGGTGGACTGCACTGAGATTCTCTCTTCCAAATGGCTGCTGATTGCTACAAGACTTGTAAGACTTTGTACATTTTTAATTCATTTGAAGTTGTATAATGCTTGAGGAAAATAGCATGCCTGCACTCTGAAAATGTCACACCAAGTACTAAAAAACTCAGAGTGAACAACTTCTGTAGCAGAGAAAATCTTCCCCCTAATATTTACTATTTAAAAGAGAGCCTAAAGGTAGTGATAGAACTAACCAGCAAAGCTAACTCAGGGAGGGTGAGTACGAATGATTACTCTAAGACTTTAGACTTTTAGATCAGGATTCAAAAGCAACCAGAAAACTGAAACACATCTTCATAAAATGAGCGATCACTTGCATTCTGCAAGAACCAAAGTTTCCAAATGGCATCACAAATTGGATGCTTTAACACAGCTTGTGCTGAAGGTGAATGCACACGTGACCGTAGCACAGTTTGCATTAGCAAGGAAAAGGTACCCCTTTTACCCATGTTACTTTTGCTCTTGAAACCAAGAAGAGTGCTCCAAAAATAACCAAAGGCTGAAGTTTATTTTTTTAAAAACATAAAAACCAGTAGCAGCTGATATGACCCTCTTTAGCTGATTCACACTGGGGTTGGATAATGGGATTACAAAGGTGGATCAACTGAAATGAATTTGTTTAGTCTCAAATGGAATAAATTGGCAGGCCACAGCTTTTGGTTCACCATCCTGGGGTCAACTAAGTAATGTTCCTATGCAGCGGACCCTTTTTTATATACAGAACTAATCTAGCATGAAATGCTTTGAAGTCAGTTACTTAGAGTACCTGGAAAAGAATGCACTTAAAGTCTAGTTATTTATTTATTAAGCAGATAGGGGACAATGTGCAAACAAAAGTAAATGGGGAAACAGTGAATAAAGCAAGCTAGCAACTAGATTTAGAAGGTCAAATGACCACTTTTTGTCTACAGAAAGTGCATGCAGAAACATGGGAGGAATGAGAGTACTTCACTGTACTAAACTGAATTGTCACCGTTTTATTGTCATCTTTCAATCTTCCTTAAACTCTTTGGGAATCCGTAAATAACAGCAAACCATATTCTGTTCATGCCATTTTAGAGGAAGATTGATGTATACTCTCCTGCTCTAAATACAGTGCTGAGATGTCACAAACCTTTGTGGGGCTACGATTTAAAAAAGTAGTATAGAAGTAGTGCTGTAATCATTCAAAATTACACTGAACTCTATAGTCTTCTATTACAGTAATTTTTCAATACAACATCCCAACCCTACTTTTAAAGCACAGTTGCACTCAGAAGATCATAACAGGCCTTGGGTAATAGAAATAATACTGGTGGTTGTAATCTGTCTGACATGAGCTTCCCTAGCAGTAGCCAGAGCATCCTCACATTAACTTTCCATTATACTTAGCGTCATTTTGCTACTGCTGTGCTATTACTATCGATATGTCTCACTGCAAAAAATAGCATTTGTATTTTACAGTAAGGTATCAGCTAAACATCAAAGAAAAAAGAATGCCATACTCAAATTCTGCTTGTAAACAGAAAACGGAATGTACAGGAGACAGAAGGAATGTATGGTCCCACATTGAACTAAATGACTTGAGCACACTAATTAGGAAGACAACAGGCACAATGTGAAAAAAATACTCTTCTGCATAAAAGTGAATCGCACGATTGACACCTTGGATTTCTATCAGCCAGTGGAGTGATGAAGTATCTAGACAAATAAAAATATTTCCTCAAATGCAGACACTGAATGAGTTTTCTTTATATTTTATTTTCATTTTCGGGTAACTGATTAAGTAAATTTTATGTGTTTTTTACTATGGTAGATTATAATCTCTATTACTGACTCAGCTGAAACTACTCATCAGTAGACTGAATTAGTTCATCACTCCATGTGTCACTTCTACCTACTAGGACATAATAAGGCCTTTTTTCTGGTGATGATTTAGCGAGTGGAGTTCAGAAGAGCAGCATATATTTTTCATATTCAATTTCACTTTTCTTAAACCGAAATATTTTTTAAATAGGTGTTGGCTGGTTAGTGAGTATGTTTCTTAAATAATGTTTATATGCTGTGTGTAACAATACAATGGCAAATAGAAAAGAAATGAAAGCTAAATCTAATTTTGAGAAAAATGCATCTTTTACCAATCTGCAAGGGATTTTGAGTTGCCTGTGAGATTATGCTGGTTTTAAAAATAAAAAAGAACACTGAATGGGAACGCAAGAATTTAGCTCCTTGTGTATTTTCATCATCATAAACTAGCAGTTTTCATTAAAATCCAGATGGATCGGAGGGTAATAGATGCATGTTCTTGCTTTCTTTTCTCACAGTACATATTCCTTCTATATATCTTATTGATATGAAATGGTTGCATTTTTGCTGGTAATAGTAAGAAACAGTAGATTGGGAATGCAAATTTATTTTGTAGCCTGAGAGGTCCATTCAAAAACATTTGGCTAGGACTCATTCAACTTCATTTTTACACTATTTCCCTACATGATCACTCCAAGCTACTAGAATATTATTCAAGCACATGTCAACCTGATGCAACCATTCATGGGTTCACTGGCTTAGGGAACAATCACAATTTACACCAGCTGACAACAGTTGACAGAAATGGGCATATATTCATATAAAACTACATATAAATCATTTTTACAGTTAAAGAGAATACAAGTTGAAAATGTGCACTTGCTGAAGAAATAAGCTGTATCTATTCAGTCCATCTCACACTGATGAAAGACTGAGTTATCTATTTAAAATAGTGTATTTAACACTCAGATTTAAGATGGACACAGTATTATGGATACAATATAATTTGTTCTCATTTGCAAGTTCTTTGGGTTAAAGCCACATCCTCTTTTTTATATAAAATTTTGAATATCATAGGCACTACTAGAAATATATAACAATGAAAAATGAATTTTCCTTGGAAAACACTTTAGGTGAATGAATTGCGAAATTCTCCTATATAAAAATGAGTGTTATACTAAATGCATAAATGTAAAGGTACTTTAGTCAAATTCTTCCCCTACAGCTTGACTCAGCCACCAGAAATAAGTATGAGAGAAACAAATACAGACAATATATATGCTCAAGTTTTAATTTTTCCCTTTCTGCAGCTACATAGATAAATGCTAAATTTAAATTGGAAGGTTCTTTTGATAACATATAAACAACGATGATAAATAATGTTCTCTAAGTCTTAAGAAAAAAATATTAGATTAACACACTTCTACAGACTTGCAAAGTTAGACTTTGAAAAATTATTTTGTCCAGCTGCAGTCTTCGTGAGTGCAAGTTGATATGTTTGCACACAAATCACATAGGTACACAGTAATGGACTGCGTACACTAGCACTACCTATTTGTACCTACAAGTTGCCCAGAGTGGTTGTAGAATCTCCCTCCTTGGAGATACTGCAAAACTCATCTGGACGTGGTTCTGAGTAATCAGCTCTAGGTGCCCCTGCCTGAGCAGGGGGGCTGGACAAAATGCCTTCAGCGGTCCCTTCCAACCTCATCCATTCTACGATTAGGTACATGTAAAGATGGCTATATCTAAAAATATTACAGTCATTATTAACGTATCCACTCATATAGCCACATGATTTAGATAAACATGGAGCAGTAACTATAACTTCAGCTTTTCAGTGTTTTTTGATAAAAATTCAAGATTCACCAAAACCCTAAAATCCATTCAAAACATTGAATGCTATTTGGAAATAGGTTGTGGGTAAGGATCAGCTAAGCATTTCCTTAAAGAGATCTCACAGGTAGGCTGAAAGAGAACTTGCTTACGTTACCTACTTACATTATGAGAATTCATTTCACTTTTGCATGCTTTATTTGTCAAACATTCAGATATATAGTCTCCCCCTCCTCCCCCCAGATTATATTAGTCACTGCATGATAGCATATAGTTACTTTGGTATGCACATATGAAAACTAAGAATTTAAGTAGGAAATAAATGTTAAAAACTTGGTTCATATCTAAATTCCATTGTTCAATATGATAATTTTCTTCATTCCATTCACCTTGCGTGTGTCTCCCATTCCTCTCCCACTGTAATTACCTTCACTGTTTATTACACACAAGCCACTTCTATTACTAACCCACGTTATTTCCATATGAGACAAAGGAAACACATAGCTGCTACTGATCTATATTTCAGTAAAGTATTTAATGTGATACCCCAAGAGAAAATATTAGAAAATTGTTATAAGGTAGATCAGCAAATGATTACACCTAGAAAGGAAAAAGGGAGTGACAAAGGAAAAAACTGGGCTTAAAAAAGGTTAAGATTTTTTTCCTCAAGGATCAGTTTTGGACCCATCCTGTAAAACTTTCTCGCTGTTAAAGAGAATTCTTTTAAACAAAAATAATGGTTTTACCAAATCTACTGATGAAACAAAGTTGGAAGATTTTACCAATGCAGCAAAACCTCATGGTATCATATAAAAGAACTATATCCTTGAGGACTCGTTACACAGACAGAATGAAGTTCAGTAGTGCAAGAAAGGCAAGGCTAGAGAATTGGAAACTACTAACAAAAGCATCTGCATCCTGGTTTTGGCTGGGATAGAGCTAACTGGGTTTTTTCCTTCTTAATAGCTAGAATAGTGCTGGTTTTTTGATTCAGTGTGGGATTTGGCATGAGAAGAATACTGACAGTGCACTGATGTTTTCAACTGTTGCTAAAAAAATCAAGGACTTTTCAGCTTCCCACGTCCTGCTATTGTGCAGGTACACAAGAAGCTGGAAGGGAGCATGGCCAGAGCAATGGAACCAAATTGGACACTGGAATATTCCATATCATATCACTTCATGCTCAGTATATAGCTGAGGGTTGATAGGGAAGCTCACTCTTGCTTCCAAGACTGCAGATTTGGGATCTTTGCCTCTCTAGGATCACTAGCCAGGAGGGTGGTGAGCTTCCACCACATTGTGCGTTACTTATTTGTGTTTTCTATTATTACTATTATTATTGTAATAATTATTTTAATTTTGTTCATATTTTAATCCAGGAATACTTCAAAGCATTTCATGCTAGATTAGTTCTGTATATAAAAAAGGGTCCACTGCATAGGAACATTACTTAGTTGACCCCAGGATGGTGAACCAAAAGCTGTGGCCTGCCAATTTATTCCATTTGAGACTAAACAAATTCATTTCAGTTGATCCACCTTTGTAATCCCATTATCCAACCCCAGTGTGAATCAGCTAAAGAGGGTCATA
>NW_020799100.1:7013756-7059649 GCF_003259725.1 Athene cunicularia
GATGATATAATGAGAACTACAACACAATCCAGGTGCTGACATTTAGAACTCTTGGAAATATTTGAAATGTCTCAGAGATAATATGGATTGAGGAAATGTCTTCTGTTTTGATTTTGTTGTTACAAAGGTTTTTAGTACGTTTTTTTTCCTGTGGGCCTGTCACTGAAGGTCTCAAGCTTTGCACAAGATTTCCCATTAGTTTAATATTACTGTTCTGTCCTGTGTATTCTTCTGGAAGAGACACACAACTTCTGCCATTGTTTTATATCAAACTGGGTCACTTCACAGTGTCTCAGATGATTGAAAAATAGTATTGTCTAATATGTTTTACAGCACCTTTCTTGAGGATTTCTGACAGCTCACTATACTTAACCATTTATTCCATACATGCATAGATTTTAAGGACAGAGGGGACCCCTTTACGATCATCCAGTTCAGCCTCCTGCATAATGCACACCAGTAATTCAGGCTGCTAGACTAAATATTTTGTTAGAAGTACAGTTTAGTTTTTGGTTTTTTTTTTTTTTTTTTAAACCTCAACCTACAAGTCTCCTTCACCTTTACCTCTCCAACTGTCTCCCTCATTCCCTGAGGTGGGATGAGTGAGCGAGTGGCTGTGTGGTATTTGGCTGCCAGCTGTGTTTAAACCATGACAATCTGTTAGAGTTGAAAGATCATGAAACAGAAAACATAAAAGAAAAAAATACTTGGTGCTTCATGATTAGGAATGAGATGACCAAATGCAATGCTAGGACACATCAGTCAGTGAACCTTGACTTAGTAGACTTGTAGAAGCTCAGTAGACTCATAAAGTATTAGTGTTATTCAAGCTGTACTCCTCTGTATAATTCATCATATGTATTCAAGAAACAGTACTGCAAACTGATACTAGATTCAGAGACGAGTTCCCCGAATAATCAAGAAAATGGATTCTTAGCATGAGCAAAGATGACCAGAGTCTCATTTTCACCCTAGCAAACCCAAACTCTGAAAGACAAAGATTCATTTTGAAGGCAATCTGAAATCCCATAGTAGAATCTCAAAGCACAAGTGTGTTTCAGAGAAGAAGAGTTCAGGAAACACCTTTTAACACAGTTTGGTTCTTGTAACAGAAATTTTCTGTCTCTGATTATGAGAGTGAAAAGTAATTGCCTTTGAGATACATTCCTGCAGATAGCGAATATATATAACTGCAGAGAGCTTTGTTAGCTTTTTACATGAGCTAGCAAATGAAACAATTTCTATAGCATATCTGTAAACCGAGAATTTAGGAGACCTTGTTTTTCTTTACACTGCTTATTGTGCTGTTTTTATAACACATCAAAGATCTCTCATTACAATTACATCAACAAAGAAGCCCATCACCATATCAGCTTATTACACCTAATTATAGAACCTGAGTTGCTTTGTTAAGGTATTCATTAACCTTTTCAAAACTTATTATAAGAAATCTAATCAAATAGAGGTGGTAGGGTGCATTCTGAAATGAGAACAGTTGTCATGTACAGTAAATTTTAATACACTGACTTTTCTTAAATTAGCTAGTTTTATTAAACTGAATGAGGTGAATTTCTTTTAATCAGCACTAGCTGTACAAAACAGGAATTATTCTGCACTGTAAAAATAATATATATTGCCTAGAATGAGTGTTACAGACTATTTTGACTTTTATTCAAATTAAGGGTGTAGCATTTATTAAATTTATTCTTTTTAATTTTGTGCTAGGTGAATTTGCGTTCTTAAAGGAATTGCACAAGCAATTATAAATAGAACTAATTCATTTCTGGTAGTATTTATCATTCTAGGAGCACATAACATGCTTAAAAATAAGTAGAAACTGAAATGGCAGACAGTTTATAGAGCAATTTTACCAAAATAATCAGTAGCTACCTGACGGTACTATTTTAGTAAATAGCCCCTGTGAGAGTAGATTGGATATGAGCTGAACCCAACTGTTAGGGGAATATGTTGCGCTGTCTTAGGCCTATAAATCTAGAAGAATCCTCCTGTGAAAGTCAGTCTAGTTAAGAAGGCTGAAGAAAGAGCTCTTGAAGAAGGACAGTTGAATATAGCAGCTAATTAGATCAGTCTCCTGAAAGATTAGACATCTGGGATCCAGTCTCTCTTCTAATGAAAACTGAAATATTCTCTATGAAATGGAACAGTTTCAGAAGAAAAGACTAAGAGAAACCTCAGAACACTTTATAGGCTGACACTTTAGAAATATTCTTGAGATAAGAAAGGAATTATTTTGCAACTTTGTTCTGACAGATGTTGCGGGAATTTGGGCCCACGTCTGTTATTTCCAAGAGGTGTATCATAACTGCCAGTAAGTATTTTGCAAATGTAAATCCTCATTGTGAATCTAGCCTTTGCTTTTATTTAGAAAGACAGAAAGTATCATAGAATCATATCATAGAATGATTTGGGTTGGAAGAGAACTTAAAGATCACCCAGTTCCACCCCCCTGCCATGGGCAGGGACACCTTCCACCAGCCCAGGTGGCTCCAAGCCCCGTCCAACCTGGCCTTGAACCCTGCCAGGGAGGGGGCAGCCACAGCTTCTCTGGGCAACCTGTGCCAGGGCCTCACCACCCTCACAGGGAAGGATTTCTTCCTTAGATCTAGTTTAAATCTCTCCTCTTTCAGTTTAAAGCCATTACCCCTTGTCGCATTGCTACATTTCCTGATCAGGAGTCCCTCCCCACCTTTCCTGTAGCCCCTTTAAGCACTGAGAGGCCGCTCTAAGGTCTCCCCGGAGCCTTCTCTTCTCCAGCTGAACACCCTCAACTCTCTCAGCCTGTCCTCACAGGGGAGGTGCTCCAGCCCCTGATCATCTTTGTGGCCTCCTCTGGACCCACTCAAGCAGGTCCCTGTCCTTCTGATGTTGGGGCCCCAGAGCTGGACACAGCACTGCAGGGGGGTCTCACAAGAGCAGAGCAGAGGGGGAGAATCCCCTCCCTCGCCCTGCTGCCCACACTGCTCTGGATGCAGCCCAGGACACGGTTGGCTTTCTGGGCTGTGAGCGCACATTGCTGGCTCACAGTCAGGTTTCCATCCACCAACACCCCCAAGTCCTTCTCCTTGGGGCTGCTCTCAATCCACTCCTCGCCCAGCCTGGATTTGTGCTTGGGATTGCCCCGGCCCATGGGCAGGACCTTGCACTTGGCTTTGTTGAACTTTATGAGGTTTGCATGGGCTCCCCTTTCCAGCCTGTCCAGGTCCCCCTGGATGGCCCATCCCTTCCCTCCAGCGTGTGACCGCACCACACAGCTTGGTGTCGTTGTTGAGGCTGAGCGTGCCTCGATCCCACTGTCCATGTTGCCAACAAAAGTGTTAAACGGCACCAGTCACAGCACCAGCCCCCAAGGAATGCCACTCATTACTCCTCTATACTTAGACATTGAGCCACTGACTGTGACCATCCAGCCAATTCTTTATTCACCAAGTGGTCCATACGTCAAATTCATCTATCTCCAGTTTAGAGGCAAGTATGTCATGCAGGACATTGTCAAATCAATGTGGGTCCCTTAGATGTCCTCTTTTTCCCATCATTTGTCAAAATATTCTGTTGTACACATGAAATTTTCTTTCCTAAAACACACTTAACTTCAACTTGAACTATTTTAGATAATTTATTTAAACATTATTACAATTTTAATTATCTTTTCAAGATCACTTTTAGCTCCTGCTCGCAGAACTCTTATATATCTCCAGTACATCCTTTCTCAGTATGGGAGGACATACATTTTGGGCTTAATTAGAAATGACAAGATGCATATTTCAGCCATAATATGATTGTGCTTTTCACAAAGATTTTCTGTTCTGTCTGGCATTTTCCTGTTCCTTTTGCAGTTAGCACTCTTTTTTTTTTTTTTTTTTTTTTTTTTTTGGGGGGGGGTATTGATTTCAACAATATACAATTTGATTCTCAATGCCATTTTAAAGTTGCAAGGTGATACTCAGAAAATTTATGCAACCGTGTTCTGTTGCACAGTATCAAACTTGTTTGAAAAGAATTAAGAATGTACATAAAATAGTCAATCAGATTACAATTTTTAAGTGCTGTTAAAATACATCACTTAATCTTGTGCACTGACAACAGGTCTCTACTTTTTGAAGCTCACTGGTGCACTGTCATCAAGACACTATAAATATGCAGGTTTTTAGATTATGATACCAATTGATGAAAATCAAAATTAGTGCTGTACTTGCCCTATTGCCTAGATATATGGCAGTAAATTGAGAGCTTTATAAAATATATAACGTTTACTTGCCATAAGTTTAGCAAGTTGGTTTCTACCTCCTCTTATATCAAATCCTTATAACCTGTCTCAATGATAACAGCCAGTTAATCATCACTAATTATTCAAGGGATTATTTCACATGCATAATTACAGTTTTTGGTTCGCCAATTCCCTGTAAAATATTGGCCTATAAAAGCTCCTGTTAACCTGACCTTGCTGTAAAATACATTATTAAATGACCAAAGCTATTAGTGAAGAGAACTAAAGGCCAATGTGTGAAGGACAGAGGCAACTACCTCCACATTTAAATATCTCTGTTACTAGATAAAAGTGTATATGAAGCCAAGGTCAATTAACTGATTACATCCAGATTCTCATCTGCAATTTTCTTGGGTAACTGAGCAGTAGCAATTTTGGAGCTGAATTAACATTAAGTTGAATAAAATAGTGGAATTTCCATTCAAAATAAAGCATTTGTGGAAACAAGTAATAAATTGTAAATAGTATTTGTACAATGTCATTCCAAGTACTGAAGTTAATAAAAGATATCATCTGAACTAAGAGACTACTGAAAAAATCAGGGATATAGGTGGCTTTTTAAAATCTAGGAAGTAAAAGTGAGCAATAGAAAACAAAGGAAAATAGCACTGTCTTAACTGTAAATATAATATACTTTTATTAGACACCAATTCAGTAAAACTCTCTCATAAATGACTCTGTTTTATTTCGGGTTCTTCTGAAGGATGACTCTGAGATGAATATGCACTGGCTAAGCTAAGACCTGAAAATGGGATCACAGGAGTGATCACATTGTGATCTCAGAAGTTCTTGGGTTTAAAATCTATTCTCTGGTCTTTATGGTGGCCAGATTTCAAAGGTCTTTAACAAGAAAACTGATTCCTGGGCTTTTCAGAGGATATGTAATTTACACTGGTGCAAGAGAATACACACCTCCTGGGAAGAACTGGATACTCTAAAAAAACACACTAACTGGAAGAATAAAATGTTTTTGAAACACTACCACAGAATGATCCATTTGATCCCTTAAATTGAACCATGTGATCCCTTAAAATCCTCCCTCCAGGCTGAGATTAATCCTTATATACAGAAACTTATTTCTTGGCTTATCACGGTATTATATCTGGGTATCTATTTAAATATGTTGACCATTAATATCTGATAATATTCACATAAAACATTTATACAAATTAATAAAAATGTCAATAAATATATTTTTTTATCATCCTGCTCCTTATTTTTAAGTATTATTCTTAAGGTTTCCTATATAATGTAAGAGACTTGAAGGTGCAAAATAACATGGACAATGGGGCAGAGTGCACTAAGAAACTTTGCAGACAGTACAAATTTGGGAGCAAATTATCAATATGCAGGACTGATATTCAAAAGTACCTCAACAGGCTGGAAGGAGGGCTGATGTGGACCTCGTGAAGATCAGCAAAGAAAGTGTGAAGAAGTCCTGTGTCTTGGATGGAAGAATCCGACACAAGGAACAGAGATATGGGACCAGGGAGAGAGAAAGCAACTTTGCAGAAAATATCTGAGGGTGCTGGTGGACAATTTGAACCTGAGCCAGTAGTGTCCTCTTGAAGCAAAAAAGGGCCAATTGCATCCTGGGCTGAATTAGCAAGAATGCAACTAGAAGCCTGAGAGAAGTGATCCTTCTCATCTATTCAGCACTTATGAGACCACATGTCAAGTGCTGTGTCTTGTTTTGTGTCTCCCAGTCCAAGAAAGATGTAGGCATATTGGAATGAGGTCCTGTAAATGGCCACAAAGATGAGTTGGATGGAGGCATATGAGGAGAGAACAAGAGGATGTAGAGGAGACGGAGCCAGATGCTTGCTGCAGAGGCAAGGCAGGACAAGAGGGAAACATATGTTAACATTGTGGGAAATTCTCACTAAATATAAGAATTCAATCTTTTCACAATGAAGGTGGCCTGATACTTGAACAGGGGTCTGGAGAAGTTGTGAAATCTCTATCCTTAAAATTACTCAGAACAACTGTAAAAGGTTCTGAGCAAACACAGAACCAACTATACTCTGCCTCGAATACAAAACAGAACCAGAAATAACAAGGGGTCTCCCAGCTAAGTGACTCTGTCTTTGTAAGTGTCTGGGAGTCTTTGGGGGACCGGTACAAATCATTGCTATTTTAATAATCTACTGTAACTGGGTAGATCTTTCTGCCCTAAAGGCTTTTCTTCTGGTAATTCACTAGCATGCAATTCTTACATTAATAAAGTTTACTCACACTGAGTTCCAGGAGTGCTACTGAGCTGGTAACAAGTATGTATGAATGGCTTTCTAAACTTGGCTCCTAAAATGTAGCAACACTGGTTAATAATAGTCTCCAAAACTTACAGCACTTGTTTTCAACAATGAAGTTATTCCTCTGTTATCAAGAACAATTGATTGAGCTATCCTGAGTCAGTACAAGGGTAAAATATAGCAACCTAGGAAAGATTATCATGACATTTCTACCAGCAAGCCCTCTCAGTGCATTTCACTACATGCAGTTCTGGTTTTGGTGCTATGTTATTGTCGATTAGGATTCAGATTTTTATACAGATTTAAGCATTGTTGAAGATTGAAAGAAAGAAATATAGGAAGAATACAAAAAAGAAAATAGCATCTCAAATGTAAGCCTAATGCATAACCTTGAAATGAATCAAAACAGTATAAAAGACTGGATAATCTCAGGAAGCAATGAGGAAAAAATTGTTTACATTGCTGTGATTTGTAATAATTTTGATTTTACATGTAGTTCTGTTACTTCAAATACAGAGCCTCTGGCAAAGAAAAGGCATTCCTCAAAGCATCCTTTTCTTCCCTTGTTCTCCCAACAAACTCTTTTGACTACATCAACAAACTCTCTTGACTACATCCTCCACTGAACAAATGTTCTGCAGTGTTCAACAGCATCAAAAAGAAAAAGACAAAGGTGAAATCCTTTCCTTTCAATGCATTTGAGCTGCACCTTTGCTTGTGGAAGTTGTCAATTTTCCTACATCTCACAGTGCTGCCTGCCTACTGCTGATCTATCATTCTCTCACATCCACATCTCCGTTTCCAATCCCTGGTGTTTCATTGTACTCCTCACCATCTCACTCTCTTCTATGAAATAAGGAAAGACTAAAAATTTGCAGCGAGCTCATGTGTAGAAGGGAAACAGTTCAGTGCTGTCTTGGATCCTTCTTACACGTAATATTGCAACTTTTTCACTCAGTTGGAAAATTGAAAGAAGCAGTGTTTTTAAATACCGTAAGTTTTTTCTTAAAGAAATGTTTAATATTGAATTAAAAAATGCTAAATAATGCAAAACAGACCAGATAACAGCTCAAGGGATAAGAAATGGTTAGAAAACAGCAGTATTGGTTTGGGGTTTGGTTTTTTGTTTTTTAAAGCAGAAAAGCAGTATACACTTGGAGATACATAAGGATG
The DNA here is from genome assembly GCF_003259725.1 of Athene cunicularia. Classification (NCBI taxonomy): domain Eukaryota; kingdom Metazoa; phylum Chordata; class Aves; order Strigiformes; family Strigidae; genus Athene; species Athene cunicularia. The sequence continues at coordinate 7,021,467 of NW_020799100.1, forward strand.
ATCTTTTACAACAGACAAGTCACAAGAAAATTCCAATTTACAATTTTATTATTAACCATGATGTTTAGCGGACAAAAACTGCACTGAGTGGTGGCACACGGACAGTGCAAAGGACTGTTTGAATACATTTTTGAAACTAATATCTGCAACAATGAGCTGACTGTACACCCTGTAAGAATTGTTACACAGCTGTATAATCCAAGTTGAATTGGAGAATGTCATGAAAATGAGTCTTGCATTCATGAGGTAATTCAGAGTTAAAAACACCTTATCAAAGACCTATATGAGTTAGTTCCATATATCCAATCAATATTCATCTGTTCAGCTCAAATGTACAACACAAATTTTCTCAGCATCACAAATTATCTCCCACCAGCAATGTTGTGTCTTGTGCAGCAAATGTACTCCAGGATCTTATAAAAAGATCTCCTCCCTCCCACAAAATAAAGAGCTAAATTCTTTGCAGTAAATTATTTGGTTCCGCTTTCCTAGTCATACATCTCTGAATACATCACATAAAATTTAGTTCAGCCAATAAATTATGTAAAATGCAGGCTACCACTGCAGCACTGTGAGAGGTGAGCTCTACTGGCAGAGCTATGTGAAAGGGTTTTTGTCTTCACAGATCTGATATTTGCAAGTCAGCAACCGTAGTGGGGAAACCGTCAATAAATTTACTTGGTAGATGGGCTCAAGTCAGAGCCAGCAGTGCACAGTGATGGTTTTTTACATTTGTGATAACTGGCAAAAGTTAAGCAGAAGTTGAAGAGGTACATAGGAGCGCAGTGTGAACATGAATGAGTGCAGTACTAGCACCTAATTGTTTACCATGTTAATTTAAAGCATCTTAAGCTTCAGTGGAAAGCTGGAATTGATATATGTTGTCATGGATGACAGCGCACATCAAATGTGCTATGTTAAGAGGCTCAGGAAGCCAAGAATAGCTGAAGAGAGAACCACTCCAGTGTTTAGAAATAAAGCAGAAAGGCCAAGGGTGCAGAGCAATTCTATTGTTTGCCCAGCATCTTCAGGAGAGGATGGCTTCGCGGCAGCAACCACCTAGTTGGAGCGAGGCTAGGACTTTCTCCTGACAAGTGCCAGGGCACTATGCTGCACTGCATGTGGGTGTAGGACTGGGTGAACAACTTGGCTTTCTGGCAACAGACAGCAAACACCTGTTCAAGGCAATATGCCTAAGGAGTGGATTTAAAACCTCCACTTCCTGATTTCTGGTAAAGATTCCAAACACCTATCAGGCCCTCCTGGGGCTGAAGGATTCATCCTACATAAGATTATTGCTGGTTTGGGGAGGGGGAAGAAAAAACCCAAAGGAACCCTTCAATATACATCTTCTCACTTAATTTCGCTAGTGAATTACTACTTTACAAAGAGCAGAATACAAATTTATTAGAAGAGGTTTGGGTTTTTTTTTCAATTTAAACATTATTATTTTAACTTGAAAGTAGGCTTTTATAGCAGACACATTTAGAAGGCAAACATGAAGAAAAAACACTAACTAGTTTGATCTGGCTGCTTTTCTGAAAATTAGAAGACTAAGAGCTGAAACAGAATCATATAAAATGGAATGATTGACACACCTCTGTCTATGTGATCTGTGGTTAGCAGTCATTCTGCATCCACCTTTTAGGTTCACTTTTTAGGTATGGTCTCAAGCAGAATTTCACACAAGTGTAGACATGTTGGTGGATGCTGGAGAGAAAAATCAACGTTCTGTTCTGTTCCTACTTTTCTATTTGGACAAGATAAGAAATCCATCATCATTATCTTAGAGGAATCACTTGTCCACAGGAATGGATGTGGCAGTTACTTTATGAAGCAATATAAAGATAAGAAGCTCCTTTAATTCCATCCATGAATGAATGAAACATGAGTGAATGAGTGCTGTCACATTACATAATGCTCTTTGGAAATTAAACAAAACAATTATTTCATCACCATTTTGATTTGTTTCTCATAACCATGTTCTAGGGAAAATGAGAATTTAGTTCTCTATTTTTAATGAGCTGAACGTATTTTGAAGAAAGGTATACTACGATAATACTGGATAATCTTAATGTTGATATATAGGTATATAGCAGATGGGGCAGAGTGTTCATAAGTAAATTAAGCTTTATTACTTTTTCTTTGTATTTGCTTAAAGCACATTTGTGAATTCATAAAAATAATTCCTCTGGCTAAATGCACTTTTTAATTAGCTGATGTTCAGTGATACAGAGAAATGTAATATCTGTGACAAGACTAGTATCCAATTGCTCATGTAACTCAATATCTGCATTGTTGCTAGGGAATATGTTCACATCTCATCTTTTTTTCATCATGCTAAGACTGTTCCTAATGTTAATATTAACATTACCATGTACTTCAGATGACAACAGGTTTAATTGCAGTTTACTTATTTGTAGATAAACCATACAGAAGTCTGTAACAACTGACCTTAAATCTGCAATAAGTTATAAAAGCAGAGTGGTCTGAATCTTAGAGCGCCCTGTAGAAATTGCTCCCTTTCTTAATAAATAGCCACTCTTCTAATCTAAGCACCACCTGTTAAGTGGTCAGATTGTACAGTGAAAGCATTCAAGAACTGCTTAACCTACTGCTATAAGATTTTCGCACAGAATTTGGAGAGGGTTTTTTTGTTTCATTCTGCAAAATGGCTGTTTGCTTTGTACTGTTAACCTGTCCCAGCAGCTTCAGAGTAGCGACTTGCCACATGCTCATAACCAAATCTTATTAGACTGAGAATAACCTTCAGTTGTGCAGTGCTTAATTATTTTTGACAATCTGACCATGTATTTGTCTAGAGAAATATATGTGAGCTGAACTCCTCAAAACACTGAGCATTCTGGTGGAGCTCCTCTGAAAATGCACACTGAGAATCACAATGCAACGCTACAATTTTTAGTTTGGGAAGAAAATCGCCATTTGGGGAAGTTGCCTTTAAAGACAAAGGTCTAATAGTGAGAATTTATAAAATAAGTTGGGTTTTTTCCTTATTGAGTTTCTTCTCATTGTTTCACTTTTTTTCCAGAAGTTGTGGAGATTGCTAGCAACATTTTGTATATGAATAACAGAAACCAAAAGCTGCAGAATAATTTAAAACTGAAGAAGCCTCTGTAGAAGTAGTTATCTCAGAAGAATTATTTCATGCAAAGGTAATAAATCTATTCAGTAAGCAAACAGAAGACAAATAAAACAATAAATGAGCCATGAGCACACAAAGCAATAAAAATTTAGCAGAACTGCCATCTAAGGCAGCAAAACAACTAATCACAGTGCATGAGGAAAAAAAACCCACTGACTATTAAGGGAATTTCCACTGCTAACGGGTGTAAAGAATGTTTAGGCTTGCTTTGCAGACAGTCATTTTGCTGGCGATGCACAACAAAGATGGAATTCTGAATACTGCATGAAGTTTTCAAATGCTGCTTGAGAGTTGATGCTGTACACTTTTATTTTCACAGACTGTCCTCTGTGTAACAAATATATAAACAACTGATCATGCAACTTCTACATACAACTGGCATGATAATACCACACAGTGCAACAAGTTATGGAAAGCATGTTAGGAGAGGGAAGTAAATGATCAGCAATATGTTCTAGCAACAACAACAGAAAGGAAAAAGTAGGTAGTAATTCTAGTGCCATCAGTGGTAAAGTAGCAGTAAATATTAGATTTGTGCCTTGGACAGTGAAATAGTAGCAATCTCACTTTTGCTCCAAAACAGTTGTTTTAGGAATTACAGTGGAGGCAGTACACAAAGTACCTGCTGAAATACTTAAGGATGATAGCATAGGGCTAAAGATAAGCATTAGTCTTGACTGAAGTATATGTTGATCATTAACGTAAATCAAGCTCAAATTTGTATTCTTTAAATGGCCCTTTAAAATGCAATAACACATAAAGGTGATTGAGTCTAATGCACTGAGATGATCTAGATTCCTCATCTGCTTGCTGAAAGACAGTTACTGGAAACCTACTAAATGCTTGAAATCTGAATGATGCACTGAAAATCAAATAAAGGCTGTAAGAGAAATATGTGTTATAAATATATTCCATTAGTCTGAAAATGAGAGATTTTCCTTCTTCCATTTTATAGATGACTTACTATATAGACTGAGACACTTCCTAGTGAAAGTAAGAGGTATTATGTATTTTTGGCAATAGACAAAGGTCATTAAAAGCAAAACAATAATGTGATGACTATGTGACACAGGTAGTTATCTTGCTAATAACTGAACAGCAAGATTTCCTATTTTCTGCCAAAAAAACTGGAACAAATTTCCTTATACTACCACATGAAATAGGGCAAAACAGATACTAAACAACTGAACCTGCTCTTGGCATTCACATTTAACAAACAAACTAATAATTTGGTAACGTCAGGAAAATTACAAGCCATGAACATTTACAAAGGAAAGGACTGACAGTTGACCAGAGCATCTAAGTCTCCATTGAAGAAAAACAATAAAATTGAAAGGAGTGTGAATTTAGCAACAAAGCATAATCTAACAAGAAAGTCAGGATGGACAAATGTCACCCACCGCCTATTTTAAGGATAATTAATCTTTGGAATAAAATACTGAAGGATAGCACAACCACTCTCCCAACACAACCACCTTTTTCCTTCTCTGTGTCTTCAAATCAGAATCAGATGGAGGATGATCTCGGTAATATCAGCATTAACAAAATAAAATACAAGGGTACATGTGTAAAATACAGGAGGCCAAATTATTTCATGACACCATCGTGCCTCACACTGTGAGAGCTCACTCTTAAATGAGCAGGAAAAAAAATCTTTTACTGATCTCACACTATATTAACATGTTACACTATTGCACGTAATAGAATTCCATTATCTAAATTTTGAGTGAAGCTGTTCTATGATATATGCACAGCTTTATAGTCAATGTCTAACATAACAAAAGGACAAATATCACATTCAAGGCAGAGCTGTTCTGATCCCAGAGCTCCCATTGTCATGTGAGACAGAACCAGAAAGCAAATACACAATACTGATAGATTTGTGCTCTGAAATAAGTATTATGCCACCTAAAAATCATGTAAATGCTTGATATTGACTGTCTGTATTCTGCTGTATGTTATATAAGAACATCCTACAGCTAAATTAAGTAACTGTCAAATCTTTAAATGTTCTAAAAATCCATTTGATTTTAAATCCGTTCTGGGTCTCAAGGCAGTTCCTTTGCTTTATTTGCTTTGGGCTGTGGGTTGGGGAATTTTAGTGGTGGTGGTTAAAGATTTTGTTCTCTTTGTTTTTGCAAAGATGTGTGTTGAAAATGCTCTATTGTTGCCATTGATGAAGTATCCTCTCTATTTCATTAAAAATTAAATAAAGACCCAAGGGGTTGAAGGAAAATGGATTTTTCATTTTTCTCCCTTTTGCTCTTGAGAATGATTTATGAAGTACAAGTGCATTCATAAACTAGATACTATGCCCTAGAGGAAATAAACTAGATATTATTCAATTGTTAGTGGTTCATATTATAAATGGCCACCACCAATTTTACACTGTTTGTTGAAATCATTTTTAACCACATAACTCTCACTCAAACCATGAAAATTGCACTGAAAAATGCCCCATTTATCATCCAGATCAAAACTTAAACTCACATGTCTCTCTTCCATAGTTAAACACAAAATTCTATTGTCATGTTTTATTCTATTAACTAAAAGCTACAAACGCATTGAAATAATACGCTGTTACAAAGGCTGGTCATTTGCTGGGCTGTCAGGTTTGAAAAGCACACATAAATGCATACCATTAGGTAAGGCTCACTACAGGATTCCAGCCTCTACACAATCTGGACCTTGGTGTCAGTACTATCCCCACAGCTTTCAAATTCTACCTGCTTCAACAACCTTTCTTTCCCCTGAAGGTAAATTTTACCTGAGTGGGACACTGGGACACCAAAGAGTGCCACAAGAGGTCCCTAATGGGCATCTCATACCTGTTAGGGTATGGGGCAGGGTGGACCCATCATTATTTTCAGGCAGGATTTCAGATGCTCAATGCCGAGAGCAAACCTTGTAAAATTGGTTGTGCTGCTTTCTCAGTTACAGGCACTTTCCCAGTTGTCCTCCAGAAATCTGTAATACCCACATTCTTTCGAATGACCCATGAAGCACCTATGAACTGAATGTGAAGGAAAGAATAAAGATGGATCTTCGACTTGCCTAAACTGCATCTGTCAGCAAAACTGAGACTGGAAGAATGACACTCTGGCTATATCTAAGGGGAGGGAGAGACTACCCTGTGTGACGCAAAGGCACACATGAGCTGGGGTAAAATGAACTTGCACCCTTGAAATATTCTCCGAGTCTGAAATACTTAAAAAAAAAAAAAAAAAAGAGACCAGTTCTCCCTTAAACCCCTTCTCACTGTATAATTTCAGAGATAATCTGCACATTAGTTAATATTTATAGGCCATCACAAAAAGAAGCTAATAGATACTGCCACTTCATAACCGTAGCAATTTAAACAGACATTGAATGGGGCTTTTGTTGCTGCTGTTGTCAAAGGTGCAGTTAACAGAAATCAATTTTTTTTAATGGATCTCAGTTTAATAAACACAGGTGAAACTATAGTTTTAATGATTTTAGAAAAATGGTTTAAAACTTAATGAGAGCCTATATTAGCTTGTAGTGCTTGACTTGTTCTGTCTTGCCATTTCAGATACTACTACTGACAGATAGCAGCTAAACATGTATTTAAAGTTCAATAGCCACTGGCAGTAGTATTGCAAGGAACTGCACGTAAACACAACCTCTGCAGCACTTCTTTTTCAGCTCATGCCTAGCTGCAGAGCTACAGCTATTCTGGCAAAGCTTTCAAACAGTTCACTTTTATTGCAGCTATGCTGGAGAACATACTTACCCTGCACTAGTGCTGTGTAAGAGCATCTCTTACGTCTAATTAATGAGACAAAGAGTGCACTACGCACCTGATTTTTAGGAGACAAAGTGATCCAAGCCCCATCATGTAAGTATTTGCTAGTTCCAGGAGCATGTGCAAGGAGCATAGAAGGGAAAAATGACGAGATGCAACAAAGCTGCCTAACCTCACTGAGGTTAGAGGTATTCCCAGCTTCATAACATCGGGGTTTCACCAAGCTAAAGGAAGATAACACCTCTTAGTAACTGCTGTTCAGTAAACTCTGGGAGGGCTGGCACATGTGAGGAATAGGCGTTTATTTAAGGTAAAGGTCTGAGGATACCTACTTTGTCACACCAGGGAGGCAGTTCAAATGCAATACAATTAGCTGTCTAAAGAAGTCATGTTCCAGATGGGAGCAGAAATACCAGCAAGAGCCTCTTTTCTCCTATTAACAAGACAAGTCCACTGAGAACCAATCAACCCTGCCACTGCAGAGCCTGTGTGAGGATTGTTCTGCACTAATAGACTGGAAGAAAGTAAATAATGACTTTTTAGTATTCTGAAAGCTCTCTCTAAATCACAGAAGGCTCTAATAGCATAGTTAGACATTTAAAAGTAATATTCACGTTTCAGTAACACAAAATGCTGGGAATGATTCATAGAGTAGGTTTCAAAGCCTTCCCATCCCCCACCACATCACAAAATAGCAAGAAGCTGTTATAGAAATGCTTTTTGCTTTATAAACATGATAGCTTTTGTTTAGTGCCTCACCAGCTGGCCTTTAAACAATTACTGAAATAGCATTTTTAAACTGAGCACTAAATTCAGCTAAGTATTTTAAGAAAGGCAATGAATTTGGGAAGGATGCAAATCACACATTCAGTGTGCTTATATTTCTTCCTCAGCAGAAGCCTAGAACAACCTTAGGCACAAGTGAAGTAGTTGTTTGCACAAAGATGGAGCATGGACGCATCTCTGCAGAGTCCATCTTGTTTAGACCTCTTGAGTGCATCAAACTGACCACCAGTTTGCCACAGTTCATTCTGCTGAACTTCCATGGCATGCCAGCCATAGAAAAAAGGCACGCGCGTTTTACAAGAAAGAGAGAAAGAAAACACATTTAAGTAACAGGAATGTAAATGTTACATATATATGAAAATATGGAATAATCTTGGTTTATTTGTAAGCATAAATCTGGTAGTGTTCCAGGAATGAAAACTGAGCTCAAGAATGCATCTCCAGTGGGATGGGAGATTATTTTGAACAGGGCATACAAGAAAAGACAGAGGCCACTACTACAAGAAAAGGACAACCAGTAGTTGAGAACTGGCTAAAAACCTCTATGACAAAATACAGTGGATTCTTAAAGGAACGGACCAGTGAGTCCAGGTAGAATGGCTCCACATGCACACTAAGGTACGACACAGGCTGGTTTCACAGTAGATTTATGCTATTTGTAATGGACATTATTTATAAATACTTTAGAGCAACTGCTGCATGTATACCACTGTCCATGTATATTATAATTGTATATTATTTAATAATGATACCATGTGTAAGCACTATTTCATGTGTCTTTTCTCCAATTGTGATCATATCAGTTCCACATAATACCAGGAATCTTGTCTACAGTTGATTTTCTAAAAGAAGCAGACAAACAGACATTCGTCATACCACATGAAACAATGAAGTTTAGTGAGACTAGTATATTTGGACTAACTGTGCAACAGTGCATTTCTTTGGGAAAGATCGGGTCATTTTCTCACTGAGCTAATTTGTTCTTTTTGGGGGCAGCATCTTTAACAAGCATTTCTGAAATGGCATGAAAGTCATCTCCAGGTGTGACACAGTAGTTTAATAGTCTTTTCAGCTGACTACTGAAATAGGGCATGACAATAAAACTCTGCAGTTGTAGAAAGGCTTCATCATGGATGAAGAAACAGACTTTTTGGGAAACTTGCTTCAATGAACCACCACTGCAGTGCAGGAAAAAAACAAGACACTCTGCACCTTAAATCATCTAATTGATTATAGTATCTACAGCTGTGGGCTATAGCAGCTTTCTTGAAAATCCTGTCCAACCTAATTCACCTCTGCTTACTTTTATTTAAAACACGTTACTGACAGATTCTTGCTCCAAACTGTTAGAATAACATTGAGTGGAAAAAAATTAACAATAAAAATGCAATGATCTAGAAAAGACAGCTTTCCTCAGATTTTCACCGTTAAAGCATGACATTCCAATAGGGAGACACAGAACACAGTAATTTACAGCCACAGCCCATACGCTCCTTCCTGCATGCTCCTCTCCTCCCACCAGATTCATACACTACATTACATTGGCATTAAACTACTACTCCTTAAAAGCTGGCTTTCAGCCTGGATTCTGTTGGCAATTAAACCACTACATTGTTCAGATTTATATAGGCTAAACTAGACATAAATGAAAACAAAACAAATACAAGAAAAGCAATAAATCCTATTAGTTGTGTAACTCAAAATATAATTGCACAATGGCTATTAAAATATTCCACACCTCTTCTGTAAGAGATAGCATCTAATGTATCACTGTCTGTTTCAGATATACAGGAAGCCAACAAAGCTGCGAGGGATGTGGTGTGATTACTCAATAACTTCATTAACTTATTTAGAAACTACACAGAGATAAATGATACAATGCAGAATATCAAGTACCTCAAAATAGGTTCTATTTTTCTCACAGTGTTATTAAAAGCTTTAAACACATTAAAAAAAAAAAAAAAAAAAAAAAAAAAAAAAAAAAAAGATAACTATCTTGGAATAAGTAGCAATTTGATGCCTAGGCCTTTTGGATCACCCAGCTGAATATGTTGTATAGATAACAAACAGGCCCAACAGAATAGGGTTGGCTGCATCTGCTGACATCCACCACTCCTCTTCCCCAAACCAAGGAAATCCCTACAGGAAGAAAAATTTGTTCTTCATTTAGAACGCTTTCATTAAAACCCAGGTGAGTCAGGAACTACTACAGCATTTGTAGCCATTCGTACCCAGACAGTGTAGTATCATCCTAACCCACATGAGCACCCCTCCTAATTAGTCCAGCTTTCTAACTCATCTGCAGTTTAGGTTCCGAGGGAACCTGAGGAACAAACAAGGGCCTTCCTCACTCTGCTAACCAACACCGATCACCCACTAACAAGGTGGCTACTGGGGGCAGGTGCTGGGATCTCACCGGGGATGGTGCAGGTTTCACTCAAGTTGTCTAAGCTCAGATCTGAGGTGAAGTGCCCCACAACAAGCAAGCATGCTGCTGGGGGGACAAAATGCTTTCATAAGCCTTCCAAGGCAAAACCCCCCATGTTTTATATAACACACATTTTGTAAATGATATTTACACAGTATTTTATAATACTATTTTGTTTGTAATAACAGTTTTGAAATATTCGTAAGTTCTAGTTTTAAGACATAGGCTACAAAATAGAGTGACCAAGATGGCCCACAACATATTTTTAAAGTGCTACAGTAAATGTTCATGAGATTGAAAACCATACACTGGATCTCTTTCATAAATAGCTTATTAACTAACGAGTTAGGATAGAGATTCAGTAATGGAGTACACGAATGTGCAAGGAGGATTAGAGATTGCTCTGAGGAATACTCCCAAGGGTAGGGGCAGAAAATGCAGAAGAGGGAATAGTATGGGAAAAGAGGCAAAGCTAAAAGGTGAAAACCTAATTGGGGAAAATTTGCAAAGGGTAAGCAGGGTGTATTGAATGAATTAAAAGATAAAGGCAAATTATATCAGGACTGGGATCAGATGCAGTAAAATTTAGCGATTGTGCAGAATCACTTCAAGAGAAAAACTAATAATATTTGGAGTTGTGGGATTGGAAGATTTCTCATCAGATCTCTAAAAAACAATTACCAAGGAAGGTGAAGGACAGGAGAGGAATAAAGACGGAATTTAACTGTATTATAGAATGAAAACTGTAAGGCTTAGGTAAAAATGGTTAGGGGAAAAACAAAGCAGCTAATATGCGAAGTCTGGAAAGGAAAAGTACAGCCATCAGTGGAAATCACAAAAAAAGTAATTGAAAAATTCAGAGAAAACATGATGAGAAGACCAATTTTAAAAACAGAGCTGTGTGGCCACATATTTACTTTCTTTTTATTTTTTTTTCCTTTCTTTCATCTTAAAGTAGTCTGTCAGAATGGTCTCCAAGTGTTAGAGAACAAACGTCACATGCTTGAAAAGACTGATTCATTTTTGGAGTATTGTCAGAAAATTTCTTCCTATTATCTAAACAATTACCTTCTTGCATTAAAATATATCATCAATAACTAATTGATGATGCATTACATCTCCTCTTTCTATTTGTTCCAGGCAGAAACTGTACCATTTTTGCACATAAAACAATGCAATGTCAGTAAGGTTTTATCTACACATGCCCTCCTTCTCCCTCCTCCATTTCATTTGTAAGAGTGAGAATTCTTGCACTGTACTCTGCAAATACACACACTGTTGTACAAAATTGATACTTTAGCCTTTTCAGCATTCTCTTTAGGATATGCAAGTCTAGTGTCTCTGCAGATACATTATGAAATGATTGATTCTGCAAGAATACTTCTGAATGTTTTAATGTTACAAAAATAAATTAAGTTTGGAACCTTCCATCCTTTTTCTCTCTTTCTCTCCGAGGGGAACATGTAATATTTTATTTTCTCTCGAAAGGAAAAAAAAAAAAAAAAAGCAAAAAGCAATCACACTTCAACCATTAGCGTTCTCACTGAAATTGCAAAGCACCACACTAAATGTACCAGCATCCCTTTGACAGACATATAAGAGCACCTACTCACTAGTGTAATGGAAGAAGTTAGTGATTATATATACTGAAGTGATTGAGCCAACAGCGACTCTAATGGAGAGAAAAAACCTTGATTAATAACAAGTGCCACTAAAGAACAGATTGTTTTATGAGGAATGAATCACAAAGCAGGCAGGAATACAGTATGTCCTTGTCCATTGGCTGAGAATTGGTAAGGAAAAGAATAAAAATACAAATGCCTGAAAAATCAGTAACAGTTTTGCTAGGAAGATTTAAAAATAAATTTATCCCTCATCTCCTCCAATTCACAGTGTAGAGCTGTATCAGAATAGGTATTATATGGTTATATGTTTCTGGAAATCTCTTCCATATTAACTATGCTGCTGTTTTTCATCATTTGTATTATACTTAATGCATGTGTAACCGAGAAGGATGCAGGATGATTTAGCACAAAGCACTCCTTTTGTTAGCATACCATTTCTATATATTAAATATTGTGTGTTTACCTACTCTTGAACGCTGAACTGTACACACACATACACCTGCCTTTGAATAATGTTGATCCAGTTAATACACAGGGCAGAAAAACCTTCACATCATTAAAGAAGGCAAAAGCTTCAAGAAAGGGATATGGCACATGTTTTAGTCTAATGCCAGACATTTTCATGCAAGTGATGTTCAGCAGTGAAGAAAACAAATCAGTGTCTAAATGAGTCATTTACTATGATTCCATAAAAACCTTTCTACTTTTTAGACAAACATCTTGATTTTTCTAAAAAAGAAAATGTATTGGTCTAAAGAACAATTATAAAACACTGACATATCTCAGCAGTACTGGTAATGTCATGAATTTCTTGGAAGCATTGTGTCAGGTAAAGTTTGAGAACTGCCCAAACCAGGAAATCCCATACAATTGGTAAAACGTTATACAGCCATCAGCAGAAGACTGTTAGGGATCCTACTGTAAATGAACTTGCTTGTTATTTATAGCAAATACTAGCAAACAGAACTTGAGGAAGTTTTCTCAGTCAAAACAAGGTAAAAGACCAAAAAGAAAAACCTTAGATTTTTTTCTCTCCTGTTTCTGCTTCTTACCTCAAAAATAATTTTGAGACAAGATCTGAACAAGATACTAGTTTCAGAGAAAATATTGTTTTATTAAGTACGTTGATCAGCTTTGTAAAATACAGCTTAGAAGTCACCAGATCTGATTCCAAAATAATTCTGCTATTTTACCATCACACAACTGACCATCATCACAACTGATGGACACTGTATAGCCAGATGTTGCAACTACCCACGTGAGAGTGAGACAGCATACAAACATAAACCACCACCCCTCTGTGAAATCAAGGGATAAATATGCCTCCTCTCTCACCTCACTCCAAGGAGCACCAGGAACGGCAGCCACCACCACCAGTGGTACCCACAGTTTCCATTGGCTTAGTCCTTTAATAGAGTGTCTGCCCAGTGGCTTTAGAGATACAACAGGAAGCCCGTGAGTTGTCAACAGTTTCAAACTGACAGCACTAAACATCAGAACACAAATCTCATCTACATATTCTTGTGCCAATTCTCTTGCACTTATTCACTATAGCACCAGCATAAACCAAAGCAAATACCGCTGAAATGCAGTTCTTGGTCCATCTCACATTTGTATTTGAACACTGTTTTGTGCACTCTGTGCACTGCATCCCTCACTTCAAAATATATTCACTACAGAGATTTCCCAAGTGCTTTCTCCAAAAAGTTACAGTGCAGACGGGCTGTACACACATTCACACACATAGCAGAAACTGCGATAGCCACCAGTAAGTTTGGCATCACCACCAGCAGACTATAATGGAAAACAACCTGTACTGCTACTATGTGCAGTTCTAGATACGGACTTAATCAACCCATTCTATTGCTTCTATTTTTTATCAATTTTTTACTTGTTAGGTGCTTAAATGAAATCATCATAGCCAGAATGACTTATTTGGTGCATATCTGTTTCTAATTTTCTCAGGGGAATGAACAGCTCTGCTTTCTTAAGAACTACAATCCTAGCCTCTTTAGCAATAACACTAACCAGATATTGGCTTTTTTCCTGAAAACATCAAGACTTGCTGATCTACAACAAATTGTTTCAGGCTCAATGTCAGAGTACTGCGACTTGAGAAACCTATTTGTTGAAAACAAGAAAAAAAATCGGACTGCAGACAAATAATTAGGCCCACCCTACTAGTTGCCACTGTTACACCATTTCCAAACCAATACCAACACACTTCTAGGGACAACGCTAATTTAGATATTAATAATACAAGAAACAGCTGAGGTTAGCGATAGAATAAAGAATTTGGTAAAAAGACTGCAAATGGTACATTTCTGATGTGATAAGCTTTGCCTCTCCAAAGGAATATTCTGGGTCTGACTCAGCAGAACACTTAAGTGTCTTAATAGGATAATTATAACAACAAGTATAAAAGTAATTCCATTGATTTTAGTGGCGTGACTCAAATCTAAGCGCAGTCATACTTTAAGTATTTTTCTGCATAGTGACCTTTAGTGTCCATCTAAATAGGAGTGTATGCTTAATTCTATGTGTGTCGTTATTCCTGACCTCAAGCTGAAGCTTTATATTCCAGAGATACCTCTGTATTTTATTTTGAAAAAAAGGTAATGGGATTTCTTTCACTGTTGTTTAAAACTGAGCTTCTTGCTGCTGCAGTAAAACAGATCAGTAGGCTCAACAGAATAGAAATAGGAATTGGGCAAAATCCATATTGATGACACTGTATTATTAATAAATTACCTACTGTGAACTTTCTATGAATTATTAAAGCAAATAAATCCTATTTTAAAGTGTTATAGATACTAGATAATTTATAAATATGAGATCATTGAATTATAATTCAATCTTTTTCCCCTGATCTCTGTCTGTATTTCCATCTTCAAATGGCTTTTAAAATGTCCATGCAGTATTATTTGGTACAGCTGTTTATATATGAAGTTGAATGCTCCTACTTCAATGCAGGGTTGTCAAGCTTGCTATAGACCTGATGCACTGCAGGTACCATAAAAGGATAAGTTGCTTATCCAGAATCTTCTCTTTGCTATGAAGTGGTTCTTTGCACCACACTTTCCAACAGGAATACACACATGTCCTTCTACACCAACACGTAGAGTTATTGCCGTCCCTCACTCCTGGACAGTGAACATGTAATTGTATTTTAAAGAGACTGAGGGGAAGAGGCAGCAAAATGAGAAGGTGTATGTCAAGTACTCGAACAAATTTTACTGGCAGGTAACCTTTCCTCTAGAAGTTCACTTCTGTGCTCTAACAGCTGATGGCTTCCAGCAGTTTTGTCATCAGATTTCTGAAATGGAATCTCAAAGTGCTCAAAAGAAGCAAATCTCAAAGAAGAGAATTTCAAAGCAATGACTGCAGACACGCCCTGCCTCAGGCTAATTTGGGGATGGCATAGCACTGAGCAGAGGTATGGCTAAGTGTCCAGCATCCTGATGTCCAAGTGCTGCTGCCTGAACACTGGTAAAAGACACTGATATAGGTTTGAAATTCTCCATTCCTAATTTATACTGCCAGCCTGCATGTATGCAGAAACAAACATTGTGCAGAAACTGCAAATTTTATACATCCACTAATGGAAAATAAGAGCTGGGTGACTGTAGTGGGTCCGCACCTATATAGTTAAAAGGAGTCTTCCTGATGCTGGGGATGCAAGGTAACAAATTTTTCCAAGAGGGTTTCTGAAGAAGTCAGGAAAAGTAATCTTCTGACAAATCTAGACTTCCCCAAGTTGCTGGCCTTGAACTTCTTGACACTGTAAGGAACAAGCCACCCTGCTAAAACAGTTCTGATATATCCAGTAGTACTATCTTGATATGATTTTTAATGTTGAAAATAAAATGTAAAATCTCCTTAAATGAAGGAATATAAAATGCAGGGACAAGCTCTCTGCATTGGAATGATTTATTTTTATCCCAAGAAATGCAATTTTTCTCTCTTCTGCCCACTGTGTTTCAGATACAAATCAAAATAAATCTGCAGTAATTAAGAGCTTACACATGCTGTTTTGGTTTGTTTTCATACAGGCTTTTTCCATACTTTACACCTTTTTACATTTTTATTTTGCAGCTGAATTTGACATGTATCACAGAGGATGGTATCGTCAAGACAGTATTATGTTACCACTGTTCGTTTTTTCCCACCTACATAACTTGTGACCTGCAGCACCTACTCTTTTCTTTCAAGTACTGAGCTACTTGGGTTAAAAAAAATAAATTATTTTGACATGACTGCAATTGTAGGTTTAAGATTTGCAAGAATGCCTAGCAGGGATTAGGATGAGATCAGTATACTTACACAGAGTTTTATCTAAATCTCTGGAGGGAAAACTTTCATATACTAAACCACCTGAAAGCTACACAACTATTAGCATCCAAGAAAATCTCCAATAATTTTTCTGGGAATAGTGGGAAGAAGAGTTGCAGTAGAGATTGCTGCAACCAAAGAGAGATGCTCAGAATATTAATTATGATGATTTTTTTTTCTTTGCTGTTAACAAAATCAAATTGCCATAAAAAGAGACTGCTATGTGTAGTCTTAAATGAAGTTGAACCTGAACTGTGATGCTAACAACATACATCACAGAATGTACTCACACAATTCTTCTAATGCTAGTTACATACTAGTACTTACTACTATATTTAGAGATATATATAGTGATCAGCTTTATTTACTCCTGAATATGTCTTATCTGCAAAATTATGGTTTACAGGCACAAAACCAAAAATATATTAATACTGTAAGTATCTCTGGTCTTTAGTCAGCATTGATCTTTTGAATTATTCATTTTGTCTTTCCTGTTACTGATTCACTGGTTTATAGATGTTGGAAGAAGTAAGAAACATCTCTACCACATATGTGCTTTTGCTAGACTAAACTCAGATAGATGATTAAGCTAAGTTAATACATCAGTGATTTGTAAAATGAGACTTTAAAGATTGTAAAATGATTTGAATTGCATAAGAATACATTTATCTTAAAGGACAGAACTCTGAAATATTGCAAGAAACTGTCTCCATGGTGAATTACTGAGAAATTGCATTGATGGAATTCTAAAGCAACTTCCTTTTTTTATTTAATGTACATAATTAAAGGAGTAATGACATTCCACTGCTTTGTAGTTCAAGTTGTCTCTAAGAAATGCTTTAATTCTATATTTAAAACAGTGTTTTGATATTCTAAGTAGAAACCAGGAGTGTATATAAGGTCACGATTCAGATGGTAGGGTACACATGCAATGTGATTTATAGTACTGGACAATGTGAAAAATGTCACCTTTGCATCACTGATTGCCACTGATACTAAAAGGAGGGTTTGTTGCACAAAAGAATAAGGAAAAGAGTGTACTATTGTTTGCTTTGCTATCTCTGTAACTTACACGGACTCTGTAAATGTATCTTGGAATCACTTAGAAATATATCGCTAATACATTTTTAGCTTGTGAGGATTTGAATAAGGTTCCAGTGAGACAAGTTAGGTGGACACAAGTGTAATAATTTGTCAGACATTTCTGACAATGGATAATTCATTTGTTCCTACTTACATCAAGCCATCTTGGCTAGGAGTAGTAAATGTAGAATACATGTTTTACATTAACATACAGATCACACTGTAAAATTAAAAAAAAAAAATGCTTTTTGGAATTATGGTGGAGGGAGGAGGAAGGGGGAAAAAAAAAAAAAAAGAAAAAAAGCTTGTCAAACACAGCTAAGGCTTTGCTATTTGAAATTTGAATAGTTGTCTATTTCTCCTTATCCAAAATTCACAGTTGTTGGGTGTAGCATTTTAACAGTGTAAACTGGATGGAACACTGAACACAATCAGTCTACGAAAGTTTCTATATCTGGGCAAGGTGAATACTGCTATTAGAAAGCTGATTTTATTCGCAGGAGATTCAATGAACCAATATTTCCTCTCCAGTTAGTGTCTTTATTTCCCTTTGATTCTTCAGGTTCTTTGAAAATTTAGATCAAGTTAATAAAAAGCACAAGATGGACCAGAATCCTGATTCAAGGATCAAAGCTTAGCCTCAAAAAGTATACTCCAGATCTGGGAAGCTGCAACCCATGAAAAAATTTTGCAACAAAACTGTATGGATTTCCAAGGGGGCCCACAAAAAATGGTGCCCAACAAAAAAATGTCGAGTTTCCACTGTCATAGCATAGCTGTTACCCATTTTTATCTCAGTTGAAAGTTCCTAGGACTGGATGCTCCCAGAGATCTAGCTTCAGGAGCTTACCGTAATGCGTTATTAATGTTTGTAAATTGCTTTCACAACCTTTAACGAAAGTGATATGACAGTATTGTTACAAAGTATTTTTCATTGATTGCCTGGATATTCCCAGCAGTCAGTCTCTTATTTCACTATGGCAATATTAATAGAGAATCTCTGATATGTGAACCGGTAGAAATGAATGTTTAAGATCCTCAGAGCAAACCATCCACTGTATGGAGAAGAAGCCTCAAGCATTTTAAATGGTACTATATCTAAAATAGAAACTGCAAAGCATGCTTTATCTTTTATAGCTTGTAAATCCAAATCCATCTTGAAAATATGAATACCCCAAAGATGCATTATACAAATTATCCAGGAAACCACATTTCATCTTGAAGGCCTGTAATACTATCAAGACTTGGCAATGGCTAGGAGCCATGTGTTGACATATATTGCATCTGCTTAAGGACTTCACTGCAAAACTCTTCCCTGATTGTACTAGCTAACGGGAATTTATAAAATAGCAACACAAGACATGGTTTATGAGAGTGATGTCTAATCACATACCTAGTACACTTAATAACACAGATAAATCAAATTCTTTCATCCGCAGTATAAGGTTTGTTACTGTTCAATAAGAACAATAAGCTGTCCCATAAGCAAAACAGATGTCTTTCTGTGTTTACAGTTAAAACTGGAAATATAATAACCCATAAAGCACAATGCCTGCCAACCACATGTACGATAATGTTTTCCGTTTTTAAACACAAAAGCTATAACCTGAAAGTAAATGTTCCTACTGCTGCAAGACTGAGTCCTTGGTTTTGATATCAAATATCAGCATCTTATAAAGAAGATATATATACACCATGAGGAAGAGGGACATGTTCAGAGCACACAAGGAGGAAGGCAGTCTGATTTCCTGAGGAGAACCCTGGGACAATTCCCTGCATTCACAGATTTTATTTGTGGATCCTCCCATATTTAAAATGTGCAGGTTCTGATGGAAACACCCCTCCAAACTTGGCACATTAATTAGGTCTCTTTCTGTTGTAGAGTCTTTTAGAGAAGCTTACAAAGTGGCCTTCCTTTAGTCAGGGCATTTCAAAAATCCATTTTTTCTGCAAAACCATGTATTTTGACTAGAATGTTGGGAACATAATTTTCTTTTAAAACTCTCTCTTCCTGTTAATGTCAATCGTTGGGCTAAACACTCCCCACCGCCCCACCCCCCCATATCAGTCAAGAGATTAAAAATTATTGGGGAATACAGACACACAGGCGTTCCACTCATATAGTAATCATATAAGCCTTGTTTTCATTAGAAACCACAACAAAACTTTGACTGTTCTCAGTATCAGCAGGGGTCTCAATTAAACTGCATACACAGTTACCATATTACTCATTTAAGGCACCAATTCAGTGTAAGACTTTTTTTTTTTTTTTTTTTTTTAATGTCACCCACACTCATCATGAGAAGATAATTATGCTTATAAGCAGCAAATAATTTCTAGGATTATCTATTTTAAGTTGTTAATATACCTCACTAACAGGGTTTTGAAGAAGCAGGAAGGTTTAGAAGGTGGAAAAGTTATTTTTTTTAAACAAGAAAATATCAGAGAATCTTTAGGCATTAAATTTGAGATATCTATCTATTGAAAGAAAAGCTTTGAAATGCAATTCTAAGGCACTGAAAGAAAGTTGAAGAGCTACAGACAAAGTATACTTTTTTCAAATCCTATTAATAGTTAATTTAAAGTTTAATTAAAATTTTTTGAAGATGGACTGTGTTGGTAACTAATTCTATGTAAGCACCTCATTTTACTTCCATAAGCAATGCTAGGAAGTAATTTTTATTAAATTATACAAATGGTTTTTGTTTCATCATCTTTTCAAGTCTCAGAGACAGTAAAATGAGATCTGTAGCTGCTCAACAAATGGATTATTCAGTCAAACTCTGTAAGACGATATGTCAGTCAGAAGGGTTTCCTGTGAATGTTGCCAGCTTTTAGCAGAAATTATGCCTTAGATGGGCAGTATAGAAGACAACTGTGCTGTAAGACACAGTTAGGTGGGATTCAGAAACCATGAAGTTATTTGGCAAGCCTCAAGGATTTGCATTGCATATCCAACAATCTACATATGTAAAAGTAGTTTCTGATAGCAATTACAGAAAATATTTTAGGAACGCTTGTAAGAGTCAGTTATGTGTATTATCAGCTCTGGATGTGAAAGTACAACTCTCCCTCAGCAACATGTGTGCTTTAAAAAGACACCTCATAAACCAGGCCTGCCTTATTGCTGAAAACTACCACCAGGTATTCTCTGCAGGGCCTATGGATATCCATGGACTGATGATGCCACGTTCAACATTTGTCCCCAGCTACTTAATTATTCCCTTTATACAGCTAGAGAAGCAAAAATATAAATGGTATTCTTGGGAGAGACTCTAGGTAAGATGCATGCTTAACAGTCCCAGACAAAACACATGATGTTGTGTGTTGAAAAGGTGAGAAGACAACAAGGTTTCTAGCCCGCTGTTTTTTATGTAGGGGGCTTGAGGTGAAAGGCTAGTCAGGAGCCACTGAACCTGGTCTGCACCAGCTAATATCAGTTTAAACCTGACTCTTGGCAGAAACCTGAGAATGCAGGAAAAATGAGTGAATGAGAAAAATAAGAACTGAGATCCCAATAGTATCTCTTGGTGAATGTCAGCAGTGATACAGAGGTGGCCACTGAAGGCTATACTATTTCAACTCAGAAAGACTCATAATTTTCAAACCATATCTGCCTTACATCCTTATTCCATCAAGGCTAAACCACTGTACAACTCTGTCACCTCCAGTTATGCCTGCCTTGTTGTATATTACTGCAATCCTAAGTGACACAGCAAAACTTAATTCCAGGTATTTTAGAAAGATCTGTAATTAATAACAAAGGATGGCACGGCTCTAAGTGTTAAAATTGGTTAATTCTTTTAATGCAGTACCCAATATTGCGTAATGCATATTTGGAAAACATAAATCTAGACTGACCCAAAACTGAATTTTAAATAACTTCAGAAAGGGTAATTATATTCATAAGTTCAGCATCAAGAAGTCAAACAATCATCCAAAGGACTCCACAGCACAGAGAGGTGCACTTAACAATTCCAGAGCTCCTATTCCTGTCAGTCATTTGTATCCTGTGGCTACATCTACAGTAAATCTCTTAAACATAAACAGCCAAGCCTTCAGTGTACACAAGAACACAGTGGTAGTTACAAATCCCTTAGAATTAAAATGCCTAACATGAACATACTTAGTGCTCAACAAATAATTTTTTAATGTCATTGATCCTGGATATTTTTTTTAAAGTTACTTTCTGTTCCTTTGACAGATGTGCTATGCTGCATTTCATTACTTTCTCTCCTTACCTCGTTCTTCTTTTGTTTTAGATAAGTGATGAGGCTTTCGGAAAAGATTAAGTACTGGCAGGCAAAGCAATGGTCCAAACGCAGTTTTAATTGGAACCTCAAATCCTGTGGAAAAAATAAGAAATGAAACCATTAATAATTTAATTTTACTAGCAGTCTGAGTTCACATATTCTGTTTCAGGCAGCTTTTACCACATTTCTTCATATTTGATATCAACAGGTATACAATCTGTCAGTCAAATCATTTAAAAAATAAAATTATTACCACAAGATTTCAGTGATGTAGCATAGTTGCTAAGAAGTGCTGATGCGAGTAGTTCTCATCTAGATAAATAGTCCACCAATTAATAGTAATGTCAGAATTTCCTTGATTAAACCTTAAGACCAAAAACCTCTTCTGTAAAATCTAAAAATCTTCCTGTTGCTGTATAGCCTTCATAGTGTTGTTTTCTTACACTGCTACAGTATGCTTCTTGCCCCATGAGTGCTTGACGGAGTACAACCATTATATAGCAATATGACTCCAATGCAACTAAGACATAATGCTAAACAATTCAAGCTTCAAGACAAAAGATAGCAGAAGAAATTTCATTTCTCTTGAGATTGGCAAAGGCTCTAAACATAAATACCTCCATAAAAGAAAACCATAAATGCAATTTTTTAGAGAGTCAGAGGTTATGTGTTATAGTATTGGGCAGGCAGCAACCAAATAACCAACAAAATGAAGCAAATCAGTGCATGAGTAACTCGCTTATTTCTGAAAATAAGACATTCTTGCATTAGTAATTTTTATTCAGTCATAGAGTAAAAAAAAAAAAATCCCAGATATATCACAGAATATCTCTAAATTTTTTCTGAGGATTTCACTTTGTATTTTAAAAGAACATAGGCCCAGATTCTCATAGCTAATAAGTGGCATTAACGCAATTATTTCAATGGATAAATAATAACTTCTACAAGTAACTAATCTGACTAACAGAGCTGAGATTTTCTAAATTCTCAAAGCTATACTGGGGAGTAGGCTGTGGTTCATTTTCTTACTTCACTGTTATTGTACAGCAAGTATATGTAAATTTAATTTGGGATTACAATCAAATTTATGTACCATGACCTCAGTCACACTAGGCCACTGGAATTCGACACACATTTTGTAGTAGGCAACTAGCTATCAATAAGTATGTTCAATTACATATATTGCTGTTCCTTAATGCAGCAAATATATCTAGAGCCCACATAGATGGTGGCATTTGGAACTACTTAAAGACCATATATTTACAAAAGCTCCTTTCATATTGAAAGTTTGGATGGGTAGTGAATTTTTTTTTTTATTGTTTGTTAATTGAGGGCTGCACGATGCCATGGGGGTTTTAAAGACTAAACCCATGTTTATGACTAGAACAGGAGGCAATATTTTTTTATTAAACTTTATTTTCTGGAGAATGATTTTGCTGAAATGTTTCTCTGAACACTCCATCAGAAGCATTTCTTAGGATGAAGAGGGAATTTCTGGTCAAAATGAGGGTAAGAAAGAAATGGAAAAGCTAAGTTCAAGCCTCTAGACTGGTCAGTGTTGGACAAACCTTAAAATCTTTCCCTAAATAACATTTCTATTTCTGAATTTTACTCATGACCTAATCCACCTAACTGCAAGCAATAGCAAAGCTTTTGTCCTTAGTCATATTACCTGGTCTATAGTTTCCTTTCAAGAGTTGGTTTGTTAGAGGCACAACAATGTGTATGTGACAGTTTGCTTGAGGTAGAAAGCAGAGGCAGTTTCTTTGCATGGCATAGAGAATGTGCCAACAAAATCTGCAAGGACACGATTAGATCTCTCTGCATCATATTCATCTGCCCCATTATGGCCCCCCAGGAATCAGAATCCAGGAAATGGCAGCACGGATGCACAAAAGAGGCTGTGCTGGAGCCACTGCAGACCAAGCACAGCTGATGAGGCGTATTAACCTGGCAGTTCATAACCTTGTATAACCTGAATAACCAATAACCTTGGCAGTCAAGCAAATCTGAGTATAGTAATTTATATAAGCATGTGCATCATGCTCCCTGGTATTTCTATTTGTTCCTGTGTTATCAAGATCCTTTCCACTGCCCAGGTATGTCCCCCTTCCCTCAGCCTGCTAGATAACAGAGACGAGACAGATGTTATTGCTTTATTAGGTGCAAAGGCAGATGATACAGCTACTAGGTGAAGGCTGGCATGAGTACTGCGAATTAATTTTAACTTATATAGAGCTGGAACCAAAGCAGAGGCAGCCTACACTGTCAGCTTCAAAGGAAAACTCCTAACACAGATAATGACATACTTGTGGATTTCCAATGTTCCACAGACAGGAAGAAACTGATGCTTGACACTGACGACTCAGCATTAGAAATTTTTAGAGGTTTATGAGACTGTTTTTTCTTCTGAAATTCAGAAATGAGCTTGAGGGGTAAACAGGCTATTTCTTCCTGAAAACAATTCTTGGTCCAAATATCACTATTTCACTTCTCCATCAATAAATAATTTTAAATACAACTGCTGGGCTTCTCTGTGTACATTTCAAAAATGTCCTGCAAACCACAAGCTCTCCAAGCAGCACTGCTCCTTTTAGCACAAAGAAACATTTAAGTCAGTCATTCCATACACAGCCATTCAAAACCATTACTAAAGTTTCACAGGAGGCAATTTCAAAGACTGTTGTTCTAAATGAGACCCTGATATTAAGTCCCTGCCTAATTTAAAAAAAAAAAATATTTATTTGCCTATGGAGCTATAAAAATAACAAATACAAAAATAACAGCCACCACAATAGCCACTATTACAGTTTTGTAGCAAAGCCTGACAGAAACAAAAAGGACAATATCTTTTCCTGAGCAGTAAAAGCAGGACAGACTAGCAGTTCGGTCCCCTCTGGAACTATGTGAACCCTTGGAGCATTTAGATTTTGCGCTATTTGTGAGACACAAGAACACTCTAGTTGGGATTCATGAGAACAGTAATTGAAAAAACTCCAAATTATTGGAATAACTTGATTATAAATATACTAATTGATGCTTCAGGTGTAGAAAATGCAATAAAGTGATGAAGTAAATAGTAAAACCAATCTCACAATGGTCTTCAGATTAATTCATGTTCACAGAAATGTCATAAAGATAACTTTAAGAGAGGGAAATGAACTCCATCTGACTAAAAAACTCAGTATTTATTTAGATAATAACCACAATGCTAGATTTACTGCCACCATGTTCTTTACTGCCCTAGCTGTGGTTTTACAACCACCAAATTTTTCAACATTTGAAAGACGGCCACACCTCACTAAATTGCAATTTAGTATGATATTAAATTTCTTATAAGTTTACCATGATGAATATGTGCTTGGAGTGGAACAAGAGAAGAAATTACAGTATCTCCTCCAGAGCATGTGTTTGTGTAAGAATATACTTGAAAGAGTATGTGAGAGCTTGACATGTCCTTGGGGTATGATTAAAAGCTCATGAAATAAAATCATTCAAAAAAGACAGCTCTGACTTTAACCACCACTGGGGACAAGAGATCTTTCACTTAAGACATGTCAGTCATTCACAGGTATAGCTGAAATCATATAGAAAACATATTTTAAAACCTGGTGATTTAGATACAAACCCCAAACCAAAGAGACCCTGTGGGCGACATAAAAATGCCACAAATTCTAACTAGAGTTTCATTTTTCATAATAATAGTAAGCCAAAGCTTGAAAACATACCCACCTTATATTGATAACATTGAATAATAAAGAAAACTACAATTTAGAAAAAAAAAAAAAAAGCCAGAAGGAGAGAGATAAAACCCCATGTAGAATACGATTTTTTAGTACGGAATAAACTTTCTCCCCCAGGCTGTTTTCTATCTAATGCCACATCTGGGCCATACTAACTGAGTTCTGTATCAAAAGTCTGAGTTTTTATTCAAAGCTAAGGAGATTTGTAACTTAGAATATTTTATGTTTTATGTAATGCTGCCTTTTAAGTGGGTGTATTTCATTAAAGATATTATTTCCTGAACTTCAGTCTGTTCCACTTCTGTGAATTGCCTTTATTTCCTTTCTGACAGATCTTACAATTAACTGTCTATAGAGATTCTGTGTAACTCACATTATAATGTATATGTGTACATATATATATAAAACCACAATTTACATGAGCTCTCATCTCATCCAAAGTTATCTTTAAGAATTATTTATTTAAAAAAAAAAAAAAAAAAAAAAAGAGATTGACCCAAGCATGAGACCATAGTATCTGGAATGCAAAACACTCATTATGTCAACAGCAAAACTGACAAAGTCTGATTCAGAAGCTAATTTTTTCTTCTGCGTGGATGCTTTGGCATCCAAGCAGTTCAGGACTGAAGTTAAAATTTTCCAGCTGCAAACACTGATCATGTTTCTCTCCTGTGTGCAACAGATGGTGTCTAATAAAAAGCATACTCACACTACAGCCTCAGTGGGAGCATACATAAAAGCTGCTGATAGGGGCTCAGCCACTGAACCCTTGACTCTTGACTACCTACACTTTGAGGACTGTCAGTCTGAGGGAACTTACTATCTATGAAACCTCCATCTCTCTCTGAAACATGTTTTAAAATAGTTTCTAAAGTTGCCAGGGAAAACCAGATAGATGTAAGGCATAAACCTTGTTTTCTTAGCATAAAAGACCAAAAATACATTGCATGTTCGACGTTTTCTGACTAGAATGAATAAACTCAAAGACCAATCAGAAAACTGCATTAAAACTGCATGCAATGTTAAGAGTGTGCTTAGCTGTGAAATTCTAATCCACTTGAAGTTAAAAGATGTTAGATGTTGACTTTAGTACAGTTAAGAGTTTTGCCCAAATATATGTCCAAACATTCAGAGGATAGAATTACACCAGCTTTTAGACACAGAATATCAGTGGGACTCACAATTCTAAATCATTCAAACTCTTTTGAAAAACATTCCACCTTTTAGAGACCTATCCCTGTTCTCAATGAAATTGCTGAGAGCAAGGAGACTTGGTTTCCTTTTGCAGGTGAGGTATGATATCCAGATTATTTAAGTACTCACTGTTAAGGCAAATGCAGTTTATGTTATCAATACTGAGATAATATGAATGAAACACTCCTTCTGCTCCTCAACAGTAATTATGCAATAAGGTTTAAATTTGAATCAAAGGTCCCAAATGCTTTATCAATATTTAAAAAGTAATCTCCTTGTATAAAAAATTCTCCAATACTTGATATTTTTTATTCTCGGAGTGATATTTACTATTTCTAGAAGCCAACATCTAGCTTCCATTTAGCAGCTGCTAGATATTGTTGTTGTTGAATTGGTTTAAATAAATACAAAAGAAAACAGGAAATTTGTCACATACTTCCTTTTGTACGTTTGCACGTTCTGAAATTAGTTATAACAGTGCTTTTGTATTAATAACAAATCCGTTAGTAACAGACTAAAGTAATTAGGAGTTAGTCTTTTTGTCTTTATCAAGCGTGGATGTCAGCTCAGACTGTACACAGTAGTTCAAATTGCGTTCTAGTGTGGAGAGTTGTCATAAATTTGACAGGCCTAAATATGTATGGCTTCCTGACAGAAATGAAAACTCCAAATACTGACTTTTCTAGCTGAGAAAAGGTGTTTACAGACAAGAAATTTAACACTAATAAAGCAGTTAAAACTCTGAAGGCATGTTTCTAACCCACAAATTAATTATTTGCTATAATCTTCTTGACTCACATCCTCTCTCTTGAAAGACCTTCCTTAATTTGTTCTGAAATCTTCTACACCCTATTTTAGCCCATAATAGGTCTTCAGACTCAGTTTAAGGCACATTGTCGTTGTGTTTAAGGATCTATCCTTTGTCAGCACCACAGTATTAAGATTTTCTATTGATTTTGCAGTCTAGATGAAAAACAGCCTCCATAGCTCACAGAGCAACTTCCAAATTCAGGATGCTTTTTCCTAAACAAACATAGATTTTGGTTTTTGAACACCACTCCCTTATCTGTTAAGATATTAAAGGCTGGCTGAAAGCCTGCTTCATGGCACTCATTACTACAGAAAAAGGGCTACCGTTTTTTTTTCTTTCTTTCCATTTGTTCTCTCTTCCCTTCAAAGTGTTTGCATCATTCTACGTTAGAAATAGCTTCAAACTTATAACTATCACTAAATAAGGTGCTTTCAATAATAACCATTTAATTCATATTTTGCCTAAGCTTCTGAAAAATAAATTTCCAACAAATAAATGGGTCTTATTAGTTATCTCACTCGCTCTGTTATTTGCTATTATGACAATCTAAACACATAGTTATGCTAGTCCCTACTCAAAAGGTCGCAGCAATATCATGTAATTACTTAGCTAAGTTCTAATTCATTTGTTGTTAGTTTTGTTCCTTTGAAATTTCCTCATTAAGTTATTGCAGGGAGCTGTGTTTGCGCAGCAAAAGAGAAAAATACAAGCTCTTTATTGCATTCTTTTAGTACTCCTTTTATCTTTAAACTACCTAATTAGCATATTAATTAACCATGTATAGTACTCATGATTCTACAATTAACTGTGGGTACCACATTCTACTAATTTAGCGTTAACACCACTTGTACTTATGTCATAATATCTACACTTAACTTTGCCTTGATATGTCAAGTATTTCAAAATTAAAACTAGTATTGTAACATATTAATGGTAAGTATCCAAGTGAACTTTTTTGTACTTTGTCAAAACTTGCCAGTCCTAACAAAGAAATACATAAGGCTTATTAAATACTTAAGAAATGAAACCCCATTGGCCCCACATATTAAAAGCTTATTCCTTTTTTAGAATTTATTCTTTTTTCTCTTTTAAATCTTCTACTTGTCTTTTTCAGATCTAACTGCTTTTCTTGCCAATTTCCAAAATTCCAATAGAACTGAAACCTTTATACACCTGTAACAACTCTGAATGAGGAAAAAAACCCAGGTAAACTAAATGAACAAA
Source organism: Athene cunicularia (assembly GCF_003259725.1). NCBI lineage: Eukaryota > Metazoa > Chordata > Aves > Strigiformes > Strigidae > Athene > Athene cunicularia. Next base: position 7,049,875 of record NW_020799100.1, read on the forward strand.
AATGTTCCTTTCTCTGACTCAAACTGCTGCTGAAGGACATTTTGGGCATTATCAGAGGCTCACTGAGAGCACTCACCACCACTGCCCAGGTCTGTCTTATCTCCTGCTCATGCTCTTTGTGTTATACCTGGTATGGCTGTGATTACACTAAGAAACCTACCCAAACTGATGTTCTTACCCTTCTAAACCATGCCATTGAAACGTAAAAGCAAGGTAGTGTTTTCCATAAGAAGGGGAACCATGCACAACCTTTGTTGACTTAACAGCGGAAAACAAAGAAAATTTGTTCCAACTTCCAGCAACTGAGGATGGGGAATATTCCGTAGTTCATGCTTGAGATTCTGAAAGTGAACATACAGATGTGGGTACAGGAGAAAACACAAAAAAAATTCGTACCATCTCCTGGCATTATCCTGCCAGAGAATTGTCTCCATCAAGACAAGACTGGTAAAGAAACAGTCAATGAAGATGCACATTTCTCATCTGTTAATCATGCCAGGCTGTCCTTGACTGCCAGTGATTTTTGGAAAATTCCTGCATAGTTGCTGCATCATGGTAATCCTGCTAATCTAAAGAAAGGACAACCACTCTATGTCATGAAGCATAGTGCCTGTAATTCTGGTTGGCCTTTTCAGGAGCTGTGCAAAACAGAACAACTACATGCTCATCCCAAACTGTACCTTCCAGAATGGGCTCAGCTGGGAATGGACACTGCAGCTGGGGGTATTTCAGAACAAACTATCTCAGGAATAAATTCATAATGGTTCACAGTGAAATAAAAACATTTAGCAACTGTGGTGTTAGTATAGTACAGCTTGGTCCACAATGGTCAAAATATGTCAGCCAATAAATATCTGATGACAATTTCAGTATAAGTGTCTACATTCACCAAGTAAGATTCATCTACTGCAGTGATAATATTACACTTTCTCTAGCCGAACATTTTACACTACAAAGAATTCATTTAGATGCAACATGCTGGTAATGCCCTCATAAAATTACAGTAGCCAAGATCTATGTTTTCACATGAATTGAAAGGGACACATATTTATAGCCCGTCTGATAATCTGAATACAAAATGTGCATCCAAACAGTTATGTACTGACTTCACTAAGGATATTTCTAGACTGAGAACTATATGGGTGACCACACTGGAGAGATAGTGCTTCTACATTGCAACTGCTCCTGGCAGTTTTCAAAACATAAAAAGCCCTGTTCCTGTGTGGATGATAAGCGTCAGCCCAGTCTGTGGTACTGCTTTCCTTCCTCTGTCCTATAACTCTCCTCAAGTCCTCTGGACATGGGCAAAAATCCAAAGCAATTTAAAAAATGAAAAGATAAATTACAGGCTGCTCACTTATCACATTTCTATCTTTGCAATGGCCTAGTGATATTAACAGGTGTTTATGAAGTCACATATACAAGATGACAGTATTTCAAGCTGTCTGTGGCCTTGTGGGAATGTACATTATATTATTTTATTTGAGAAACCTAGCAGACATGGACATTTTATATTCAGTTTCATATAGACATTGATGTATTGGGTGATTTACAGTATGTATGCTTTGCATTTGTTTGAAATATCTGACAAGTAGGTATTTTTGAATTAGTGATCTAAAGATTTTTTTGATGATATAATTATGAGCTGGAGGCTGAATTTTTAGAAGTGAATTTGGTGGTAGATTTGCAATTCAAAGAAGTTACTTAAATTAACAAAAATGCCCTAAAAGAACAGCTGTCTACCTGACTGATCCAAGAAAATGAACACTGAAAATAAACAGCTGCCCTGTAGAAGACTATGTGATAAAACTAATCACCCTTTGCATAATGTATTTATTTTCCCCTGTGCTATTACAGACTTGGTGAACCTTCAAAGCTATAAATATTTTAATGTAACAGACATTCTAAGCATGTGAGTTCAAATAAAAGTAGGATTTCAGTAGCCTGACAACAGCAAATCCAGATCTCTTAAAGAAATCAGTTCTGATTGTTACATAATACTTCAAAACAGTTTGGTGGTGTTTTTGCTGTTATACCAACAAATTCTTTTTAAAAGGACTCTTCTGGGGAAATCTGAACGTTTCCAAAAAATATAAGGCTCAGTATCTGGCAAAATGCTTCAGTTTTACTCGCATCACCACAACAACACATTATGGAGAGCAAACGAATAATACATATTTAAATTTACTAGGATAAATATCCCCAGGTGCTATACTTTATCACATATCCTCCAAAATCAAGTCACTAAAGTTAACCAAGTAATGACAACATCCAGTAGTTAAGATGTTTTGGCAATGTCTTTTTTACTTTGAAAAAGCTAGATGTAAACATAGATGGAAGTAGGGATGCCTCAAAATAATTTCAGGGTTCAAACTAAGGGATTAGCTTTAGATGAAGGTATTTTCATAGCTATGAGGATTCAGCAGTCATGACTGAGATTAAGAGTGCATAGAGTCCTGGTTGGAAATACTGCTGTGTGACAAATGAAATAAAGCATCTGAAAACAAATCAGTTTCCCTCTTACTGTGTCAGTGCATAGAAGGAAGGTGGGATGTCCTTCCCTTCAGGCTTTTTTTCCACTTCAGCAATTGTCAGTGGCTTCTACCATTGAAATACTCCTCAGACCATGCTGTTCCCTCCCTCCTTCCCTAATCAGTCAATACTACTGGGATAGTCCAAAACCAACACCAGTAAGATCATTACTGGCAAAGGGCACAAGAGAGAACATTCAAAGCAAAGCTAATTCAACATCACTTGCCTTACGTTGCTGGCATTAAGTATAGCTTGGTCTGATTTCAAAGGAAATCCACAGCATCCTGAAAGCCTGTTTTGGAGAGCGTGATTTGGGATGCTGCCACCAGCACTGAAGCAACCAGAAAGCTGTAACAGTTGTGTATATGGTCTCTGCACTGAAGTGCCATAGTTTCAACAATCCTAATGGTCCCTACTGTATGCAGGGCTTTCTCCTAAAAGCCTCCCATGTTCTAGGCCTCACAGGTCCTGTCAGCCCTGCTGCCATGCTGCACAGTCTGCAAAATAGAGCGCTTCTTTGTTCTCAAGAATGGAACAAGCTCTTCTCTCTCCAGGGGCTCAGTCTCACTCAGCAGAAAAGACGAGGGAAACAGACCTGGTACTTAGACGTACCTTCGTGAGCATAATGCACAGTCCCTACAGAGCCAACTGAACAACTGTGTCATTTGTCAGACTTAGCATTTAGTTGTATCCCCATATAGGTCTTTATCAGAATGGCTCACAAACAGCTGCAGGATTCACTGGGCAGAAAGGCCGTGATAAACAAATACATAATATTTACTGTAATTGAATTACTCAACTGGACAGCTTCAGTTTACGCTAATTTATTAAGGTGAAGATCTGCCTATTATCAAATCAATCCATTGCCTCTTTCAAATTTATCCATTAAAAAGCATTAGTAGCTGTCATTTGCCCAGATGAGCAGGAGGAGGAAGATGCAGTCTTCCTCTGATTCCGCCACGAGGGGTGTTCTTTCAGACTAACCCCTCTAAAACACAAATAAAGTAAGAAGCAATGTTTCTATCAGTCAGCAAAGGTGGCAGCCTGGAAAGGAGAGCACAAAATGTACCTTACAACAGCTTTGCCCTTGGAGGCTCTAACTGACATTTGTTTTTTTGAGGCATGTATTCTTCCCTTTACCCCTTCAAGAGCATGCTGAGAAGATCCAGTTACCACCAAAGTAGGAGAAGTCTTTCCATGATTTAATGAGAGCTGGCGACTGCAGTGTGAGCTTTTTTTTTTTTTTTTTAATTAAAAAATTGCCTTGCACAGACTGTCTGGAAGGATGTAAAGAAGATTAACAGCAATATTCCGAACTAGCTTAACCTAAAAAGAATATATTTACTCTAAAAGGTCTCAGCACACTCAGATGTGCTCCATGTTGTGAATATTCAGTACAGCCCCTGCCAGTAGCCATTCTTTGCAAGGCTGTTTTTACTATAAGGCATTTTTGATGTGACATATAGAAAAGATAAGACTTTTTACACAAAACAGTATTCACTGGAAATACTTTCTAATGAAATTTTTATACTATGTAAGCTAGCCTGCCTGCACTCCTTTGGCTCATCCTGCATTTGCTGCTACAATACATTCTACTGTACAGCATGTTAAAAGGACGAGTACGGTCATTCTTGAGCCTATGTATATGAGTGTCCTATTACAAACAGGAGATGACCCAGGAATTTCTCAAGATTAAAAGGCTTAAATTACATAACCTTACTGTGCCGTCAAATTTGTTACACATTCTTTAAAATTAACAATAAAAATAAATCTTAAAAGACCATTAATAAACAAGCACAAGAGAAAGGAATTTTAACTAGCTCATGTTAATTGTGTTTATCTCAGTGTGAAGCCATGTCAAAAAGCCTGCAGCAAATGTACTTTGTTAAAAGTACCACTTGCGCAGCAGGCGTTAAACATTAGAAAGCAAGCTTGTCATTAGTGGGCTACAACTGAAAAGGCGACTAAGATGCAACTAAATTATTAATAGGATATCTTAAAAATGTGAGATGGAGAATTAAACTGCTTTTACATAGTACATTATTTTAATGCTACTTTTTCATCATGTTATTCCATTAGTAATGTCCCAGTTTATATAATCTCAGAGAGAAGCAGAGGGCAGCCACATGCCAACCTTAGTTTGTATTCTTCAGTGTGGGAAATCTCCACTGTTCTTCCTCTCTACTTCTGGAGATCCTGCATTTTACTTTTATGCTTACCCAAATAAAGTTGATAATTTTGCTTATTTTTTCGGATTATTGATATGATTAATGAAGTATAAAATATGAGATTTTTTTTTTTTAATTTAAATCCATTGTGGTGTTTGGGATCCATAGTGTTTCTGTGGATGAGGATTCAGGCTGCACCTAAGTCAGTTTAACACTGAGCTGACACTGAAAGGGATAATTCTGCTCTTCCTTGCTCAATTCAGAATTGAGTCAGTTCACTTATGAAGTGAAATGTTGTGCTCCTTCAAGGTTATTTTTCTGTTGGTCAACCACACTACGAGTACAGAAAAAATGGAAGCAGGAGGAGCACCAAGGTGCAAGGTAGGCAGCAGGTGATGATTTTAGACAGTAATACACCATGCAGTTAGTTTCCTTTAACATGGTGTGAAAACACCAACTCTGCTTGTTTAAAGAGAAGGGCTGAAATCTGGAAAACACCAGTGTCTACTAATAAGTCCATGTACAGAATATCTCAACAGAGGAAATTAACTACTTATTGCATAGTCTATTTAAAGTTTTGCTTGCTTTTGTAATTCATTCGTAACTCTCTACCAGGCAATACATAGACACAATGCAACATTTTTTCCTGTTGGAAATCTGACAGGGAATAAGAAAGAAGAAAAATGTAAGAGATCCCTTAGCAACACAGCTATGATCAGAAATTGTGTTGCTTTAAAATGTGAGCAGGCTCTCACGTCAGCAGGCTACACTCTCAACCACCAGTTGCACGGGTCAGTGCACACATTAATCTACCGTGCTGAGAAAAGAACTTCTGGGGGTTTGAAGTGGATTTTATTTTTTTATTTACAGAAGTTTACTCTCATTCTACAGATTACTTTTAGTCACAAAAACATTCTGAAGAGGCAATGGAAGCCCAAACACACAGTCCTACCCAATCACAGAATCATCTAGGTTGGAAAGGACCTTGAAGATCATCTAGTCCAACCGTCAACCTCACACTGACAGTTCTCAACTACAGCATATCCCGAATGCCTATAGTTGAAAAGGTACCAAAGGTTAAGTGCTCTATACCATCAAAGTTTACAAAGCAAATATTTACAAAATAAATATTTTATTCAGAAAAGTTATATCTGTAATGCATGGCTTTGAGGCCTTTTTGTAAAGGAGTTAGTTTCTAACTTCAGAGAGAATGAATGAGATGAAATGAAGTAACATGAGGAAAACCAGATTTGTGAGAGCAGAGTAAAAAATGCCTTCATATCAAACATGAATAGCTTGTTTACTTCCAGATTACTTGGGAAACAATGAGAGAAGGAGAGAGGAACTAATATTTATGTGTGCCTTCACTACTGCCAGAGATTGAATATGCTCTTCAGCATGTCTTGGATGAAAGTGCTGTGACAGCCCAGCATGATTATTTCTGCTGGTGGTCCAGAAGACTAAATCTGATACCAATGAGATGCTCTGGGAGTCCAGCAATCCCTCCTCAAGCTGAAGGTCATCTACTTAGTACAGGTTTGTTGGGGAGCAAAGGAATGTGCTCCTTCCCAAACTTCAGCACCTTACAGACCGACATGTCGCTCAGGCTGCTGTTTAAACATCAGTAGAAATCACTCTGTGTGTCAGTCATCAAGGTTTGATGAATCATAGCAGCCTTCTAAATGTAAGCCAAAATTATCCTATAAGCTTTTTCTAAATAAGCCTAAGAACAAATATGTTTGAAAATAGCATACTCTTCCACTCCCTGCTTCAGGCAGCCTGTCACCTTGGCCCACGATGGACGCTCAGACAAGGACAGTATACATGCACCACCACAAGCTAGGTAATAGCCCCCTTGCAGCCCCCTCTCTGCTAAACGAAGCTTAAGGTCTTTCATTTTACTTATAAAACCTTAATGTCCAGGTTCCTGCCTATCTGAGGAATCATATTCTCCATAAAATATGGTATTAAGGAAAGTATTCAAGTCTGAAAGCCCTTTCAGTTTAGAGACTAATGTCAAGATATTATCCATCATACAACTTCAGATCATATTGTGTTCTTTCTCTCTACTTGAGTGAAAAAAAATACAAGTTTCTGGTGATAAAAGACAACATTGATTTCTTCAGAAAATGGGTAATGGTGACCAGCTACATTCAGCTAAAAGGATGGACAGGAGCTAGGAGAGCCAATTGAAAGAATAAAATTGAACTGCAGGAAATTGTGTTACTTGATATTTTAGTTCAAAATTGAACAACAGAATAGCTCCTCAACTAAGGCAGCTTCTAGAAAGTTTTCTGGGCAAGTAGCTATGGAGGCTTTGACAGAGGCCAAATTTGCACTGGGTTGACTACTTCTGCAGGAGTGACAGGGGGCTGGCTCTGAGGAAGACCCATCAAGCAGACTGCTACATGGCCAAGGAACCATGTATCCAGGCTCCTCTGGAAATCTACATAGTTAAAACAAGATGTTTGGAATGAAACAAATAGCATTTCCTATCTATCTCTATCTAGCAAACCATTTTGCTTTGGTTGTTTATGTTGAATTTTATATTTTTTATTGCTGAACAAGATTTTTTCTTTTTCCTAGTAACTTCAATTTTTTAGGAAGGTGTGCTTGGATTTTTTTTTAACTTTTAAAAATATAAATTCAAACAAATGTATTAAATTAAAATGAGGGAGAGGTGGCAGACTGCACAAAACTGTCTGACAGGATTGAAGAATAAAGCAGAGGCGAGTTTTATCTGTTTAGCCCTTCCTCACGACTTGAACTCCTAACATTAGTTACCATACAAATGCTTCCCCTACTTGCAGTCTATTCAGCTATAGAGAGCACTATTAAGAAACACTAATTCTGGCTAATCTACCCCTGTTTTATGAAAAAAAAAAAAAAAAAAAAAAAAAGGTTTGTCATATCTATCTGTTGCTCTACTATCCCCCTGCCCCCTCTTTTATATATGAATACCAGCATTTTGACTACAATAAACTCTCAAGTATTTCAGGTTTTCAGCCTTCTTAAGGAGCTTTATCAATCACTGCCTTTTATAGGGAGGATCCCAAATGTTGATATAAATGTTATAAAGTTGACAGATTAAGCTAATAATAACTAACTCTAGTAAATTATTGCAGCAAGGGTGCAGACAATGTTGTGTAAAATGAGTGATGTCTCTATTCTGAATTGGTTTAGGGGACCAACAAACATGCAGCCATAGTTCTGAGCACAGTCAAGGCCCACTTAACATCAGTATTTAGAAATACGTAAATAAATCCCAATAAGACCAATATTTTGCTAAAGAGACAGGTTAATTGCTCATTTCTTGGGTATTTAGGGTCTATGCTTTTATGTTCAGAATGATTTGCAGAAGTACATGGGTAAAAAATGGAATAATATTTTCATCAATGTTATCTTGAAAAAGTACATATCATACTAAGGCTGAAGACCTTTAAGACAGTTCTGTCCTATTTTTGAGTTCTTTAAAGCTTAAATTTGACAAGTGTGACGATGGAGTATTCAACATTGGCTGCAATCTCATCTGTATTTATGTCTGTTGTGAAAACTAAGGTAGTCCACATCACAACAGGACCAGCAGAGAACTGTAGGTTCTTTGGTAGTTGACAAATGACCACATCTCATGGACAACACATGAGCAAGAGATGAAATTTCATGACAGATTCAGTAGTCAGACAATTTATTCTCATATGTCATGGAGTCCAATTTTCTTTCTTATAGTACTAAATCAGTGGCTCATATTACAATGATTTATACCACCTTGCAGTGTCAGATGGACTCCTTGTGTTTGGGAGGGAATAGGTTGCAACAAAATAAACTTTAAGTTCGTCCTTCAGTTAATGGTTAAGCATGAAGACGAAAATCACTACAGATATTAGCTCTTTAAATACATACTTTTGCACTAATCAGCTTCTATTTTACTTTATTCATGATTAATATGGAGATAGCAACTTTGTGTATCACACCTGTCAAACAGTGAGGTTCTGACCTAGTTTGCTACTATAAGGACAATATTTATCTACAGAGCACTGCAATAAAAACATTCCTTTTCCTACAAATTTTTGGAGGCAATAGTGAGAGTCTTACATGAAAGGAAATATTTTTTTGGTACGGAAATGGATGGATATTTAAAAAAAATCCCTACTTTTAGAAAATATCTCAGAGACATTATGAAAGCTAGAATAAATCATCATCTATCATAACTTTCCCAAATATTTATTTGCCTAAAACAACTAGAAAAATCGAAAACTAGACAGATGCATTGACATTTTTCTTGACAGATTCATAACTTTATGGTTCCCAAAACTTTAATGTTCAATAACATTTTGTTAGTATACTACAGTGTATTTATTACTATGCATTATTAATACAGATATGTGCCTAGGAGATGCACAGTTTGTAATTATTTTTCCTTTCAAAACATAATAGCTTCACACTGGGCTTGTTGCAGCCACAATATTTCATCTCTGAATGCTCCTTCAAATATTCTGAGACTGTGACAGAAATTTGTATTTGAACAGAAAAGCTGTCAAGAAGGTGCTGTGTTGCCATCCATCACATTTTTAATCCTGACCATACTTAGATGTTAGTGAAGCTATCTGTCCAGGACACTAAACAAAGACTGAAATTATGCCTTCTGTTTTTACACATCAAAGCTACAAAGTTAGACGGAATTCAATAGGCCTGTATTACACTCTATTATGATAATTTCCTATTAGTTCTCAGCTATGCAAAATCCAGCCACAGTGTCACTGTGGTTTAGACATGCAACCTTGATTTCAGCATCAAAAAATGGAGCCTGTCAGTTCTCATATTTTTACAGAAGATTCTACAAATGTAAATCCTTTTTCATCCTGTTATCCTTTTATGTCTTTTATGAGTTTGCTCACTAACAGTGCAGAATCTTAATTTCACATTCAGAAATATTAACAGTTACTATAACTTTAAACATCTGAAGTAGCTGCTCAATTAAAGCATAATTTATACATTTATACTTAGTTTTACAAAAAGAAATGATATTTAGAGTTTCCATTTTCTTTTCCTCCCCCCCCCCCCCCAAAAAAAAAAAA
>NW_020799100.1:7059699-7110885 GCF_003259725.1 Athene cunicularia
CAATTTATATTTTACATTCCCAAGGGGAAAAAAAAAAGTTTTAGTTAAAAACTGCACTAAAGATTTTAAACCAAAATCTTTAATCAGGAGCACATTATGTAGTATAATATGATTCCTTAGCAGTTAAAATCTAACATTTGTAAAAACAAATGGCACGCACTTGACAGGCAAATTACACATGGATTACCATTTGTTAAAATTTCATCACAGAAAATAGTTTAACTGTTGTGGATATGAGCCAAGATCAGCCTGACAAGTACTTTACATGAAAGATTAGCATATTCTCTTCCAGAGGTTTATGCTTAATTTAGATGCATCGACTTTTTGCCACCATTGCTGACCTTTATGTCTAATCAAAGTCCCTTTGAATCCAAATCCCCAACCTTTTATCTCTCCTGACAGCTTTTAATTTGAAGGCTTGTAATAAAGTCTATTAAAATTCAAAATCTATCAGTGTTTAAAGCTTGGTTCACTTTGCTGGATTTTCTGATATGAAACTTCAAATGGGCTGATTACAGAGTCTCCAAACTTCACATTTTAAGCTTTATACCAGCCTAAAAAAAAGGCCCTTTGGAGGGGGAAATCAATCTAGATTTTTAGTTATAATGCACAAAGATTACCTATGTGCCATAGCTGCAAAAAAAAATTAATATCTCTACGCAGATATGGGGTAAGTTAGGACTGCGGTTGCTTCTGTGAGAGTCCTGCATCTGTAGTTAATTTTATACTGCCATTTCATCCAAGGTAGCCACAGTTTCCACATGAGAGAGTATGAATTCAGTGCAGTGGCCTCTAAGCAAACAGCCAGTGCTGCCACACCCGGTGCCCGGGTGGTTCATCAAGGTGCCACATCTCACTGTGGCCTGCAGCCCGCCAGGCTACATGGTGCCAGCGCCAAGCAGCACCGCCATAGCTAAATCTCCCCTGAAGGAAAACAAAGCCTCTTCCTCTTGGTCACCTGTAACTGTCAGTTTGCAGAAGAATAAGGCAATCATCTTTTCCAACTCAATTACTTACTTTAAAAATAGTAATGTAATTGGGAGCAAAATATTACAATAATGCTGAAACTTGTGATTCAAAGGCCTTTTTTCTTTTTAAAAATCTCCTCCTGTTCAAGTATGCTGTTTCTTCAATTGGAATTTTTCTATTCTCTCGCAGTAGCATGTACAAATCCAAACGTTATATATCTGATTATCACACATAATCCTACTGTTTCATCAGTCAGCTACTATCATCAGAGAAGGAGCTGTAGATATGAAAAGGGGATTAAAAACTAGCCTAAAATAAGTTGACATTACAAATTCTTTTAAAGAAGAAATACATATCTGAAGTCTACAATGAAATGTGAACACAGGCAAGATTCTTATCTTTGCATGGTTATCAGTTGTAGAATTATGTAAAAAAACCCCTGTATACTGCTGTTCCAATAAATAGCATGGATTAGTCCATAAGGGCTCAAAGATCCCTCCATAGAGATCTCATGGCAAGATAAGGATTTCCTTGTAGTTCATATTAAAAAAAAATAAAAATCTAGCTTTCGTGGTGAATGGAGTTAAATCCAGATGGTAGTTGGTTACAAGTGGTATTCTCTGAGGGTCAGTATTGGGGCCACTTCTGTTAATATCTTTAGTAAGGAACTGGATGATAGGATCAAGTGGACCCTCAGTGAGTTTGCAGACAACACCAAGTTGGGCGGGAATATTGATCTGCTGGAGGGTGGGAAGGCTCTACAGAGGGATGTGGACAGGCTGGATTGATGGGCCAAGGCCAACTGTATGAGGTTCAACAAGGCTCAGTGCCATGTCCTGCACTTGGGGTACAACCACCCCGTGCAACGCTGCAGGCTTGGGGAAGAGAGGCTGGAAAGGACCTGGGGGTGTTGTTGAACACCTGACTGAACATGAGCCAGCAGTGTGGCCAAGGTGGCCAAACAGCATCCTTGGCTTGTGTCAGAAATAGTGTGGCCAGCAAGACTAGGCAAGGTATCATCCCCCTGTGCTCAGCACTGGTGAGGCCGCACCTTGAGTGCTATATTTAGTTTTGGGCCCCTCACTACAAGAGAGACATTTTGATGCTGGAGCGTGTCCAGAGTAGGGCAAAAAGCTGGTGAAGGGTCTAGAGCACAACTTTAGACTGGATATTAGGAAAAATTTCTTCACTGAAAGGGTTGTCAAGCACTGGAACAGGCTGCCCAGGGAAGTGGTTGAGTCACCATTCCTGGAGGTAGCTAAAAGATAGATGGATGTGGTGTTTAGGGACATGGTTTAGTGGACTTGGCAGTGCTAAGTTAACAGTTGGACTACATGATCTTAAAAGTCTTTTCCAACCTAAATGATTCTATGATTCTATTGTTTTCTAATATAAATATGATTTAAAACTCGAATGTTTTACAGCACTGTAGTTCTACAGTATTCCTTAATTGCCACAGAGCACAACTGGATTTAAACCCTGACTTTTTCTATGATACTGTAGTTTAATCCTTTACTGCTTTTAGTCTAATAGAGAAAGGCAGAACTTCTCACATCTAATTAACTTATTCCTTAATTCCAGCCCAGAAAGTTGTGCATCACTCTCATCTCATGCCAGTGAAATACCAGATGACACGAAGTAACTTCTGAAACACTGTATCTAGGACATTCCAAGGATGCATTGGAGAAATGCTAATTTGAAAAATTAGCCTAAATCAATATACGAAAGAGGAATGTCTGCACTCATTTCTTGGTACTGAAATCACTAGGAGGTTGCAGGTGCAAGTGTAGCTAGGCGGCAGCAATGAACATTTGTCTTTTTTTGATTTCCCCCTGTTGCTCACTTCACACGTTCCTCTCTATGACTTCCTCCTTTCCAGTGGATAACTAAAATAAGCTGAACATCTTCCATTGCTTCAGCTGCTTTCAAAATACTATCAGAAGCTTTCTGAACAGTGCCTCCAGACAGATGTTCCTCATGTCCCAGTGCCATTTTCTGGCACTCTAGTGGAGCATGTTGCAAATGTACTCAGTATCACCCCAAGTTCTGAAACAGCTGAGCTGTTTCTTCCTGAAACAGCTGTGGTATTATCCATGGAATTTAACAAGTACAAATTAGTTTATATAACTTGTAGACTTATTTCTTGAAAGTAGCTTTGTTTTGGCCTCATTAAAGACTTATTTATACCGATAGTGAATGTGTCATTAACCAAGAACCTATGCACTTTGCCCTACATCCTTAACAAACATGAAAGTGAGAACTTCTCTGATCTTGAAACAAGCTTTAGAGTTTATCTTACTCTAGGGTTTTATTAAATAAAGTTTTCTTTCTAAATATTTTTTCCTTATAATCCTCTCGCAGTTTTTCTAGAACTTGTAAGACATTATTTTCTTTTTCCCGTTAAGAACAGTTGTGCCTGGTCTTGACAGATAGGAGGCTTCTTATATTTCAGTCTTTAAGTATTTTATTTTAAAGCAGGTAAATATTTAAAAATAATTTTACTACAGATAAATGAGCAAATAATTAAAAGCTGAACTTAAATTTCAAATAATTGTCCCTATAAAAATATCAACAAATATGATTACCCTAACCAAAGAAAAGAGCTTAATAATAAACAATGCACTTCAAGGCTTAGATTCTGCGGTGATAGAAAAACCTCTAAAATCTAACAGTAGTTTATACATCTACAGAGATGCAGAATTCTTTTTTTTTTTTTTTTAAAGCAACAACAAAACACACACACATACACACAAATCAAAGAATAATTCTGCAGATCTGGAGTCAGGCTTTGCAAGAGTTTAAGATGTTCAAACCACCACTACAAGCCAAATATCTATGGCTGCTATTTGACCTGAATTTCCTGGGTTATTTGCAAGCATTTATGCAAAACTCTCACTGCATTCTGTAGACAGAAAGAAGAAAAATGGGACAAGATGATGAGACAAGTTGGATATCATCATCATCATCATTCTAGAAATACATCATTCCTCTGACACATTTCTCCACTGTTTTATCACTGGTTCTTGCCAATGTTCGTTAACATTGTGTTAACATTACTAAGAAAGCCCTTCTCACTGTGATTTTAAATCAGCTTGTATAATATCTGTTTACGTAGATATATGTGCAAAGCAGTGCTGCCTGATTTGTCAAATGATCTTTTATCAGTAAGCTTTTCCTGCGTGGAGGAATAGGAACCTGTGCTACATCAGATGTGAGGTGAGGTTAAGTGCTGAAGTAGGTTGGTTTTTTTTGTTTGTTTTTTTTTTGTTTGTTTGTTTGTTTGTTTCCTTTTGCATGTATTTTGTATCCATTTGTCACTAGATTTAGGTGACAGTTTGTTTTCCGAAGGTAGAATGCACATAATTGCTCATTAAATCCAATTACACAGATTTGAGTTTTAAAGTTCATCCCTATGAAGAGAATGAAAAGTGAACAGTATTGTCTGCTGGTTTCATACACTGTACAAAAAAATCAGAAGGCATTTTTATCAAGTGTGCTAAATGATTTCAAGAATAAACTTTAGACCTTTCAGGCCAGAAGGGTGATGTTTCAGAAAATGATGAATTCTAAGAACAATCTTTAAAATACAAAGTGTTTGGAGACCTCAGCTCCAGTTGTTATCACAGACAGACTCAATTTGCTTCCAGGGACTCATGTTAAAATTTCTTTTGACAAAAAAAAAAAAAAAAAAAAAAAAAAAAAAAAAAGGCTGACTTGCACACACTGCTCAGCCCTTGCTTTGAAGAGAATTGGAAGAATTCCTTTCCCCTTTTTAAATGTTCTTTATATGGTTGTATGCAATTGCTAATCAAGGGATAAGTTAATTTTCATAACAGCCTCAGGTAGAAGAAACCGCAATATTATTCCCATTTTATGGATGAGACAAAATAATCATCAGGCAAACAAAAAGTCTGTTCATTTTAGATGCAGAATTTGAGAATGCAGGACATCATTGTTTACATAATAGCATTTTCTGTTACAGCACTTTATATTTTTAAAGCATAGCTCTCAATGAACTACAAGGTGTCAGTGCTCAGTATTTCTGTAAATCAGACCCTGATTAAGTTAGACAGCAACAAAACAGAAAACAGACAGTTGGTGAAACCCTTTTTTCCTTATGTGACAGAAGAGCTTTGTGGCAGACGACAGGACATAACCAGTTCTCCTGCAGAGCATTCAGTTGCCTACATGTGACTTTCCTTTCCTCACAGTCCTCTGTATCATTCCCTTAATGTTTTCCATCTTCTGTAATCAACAATTTGGGGGTAATACAAAGATACACCTGCACAATTCCACAGTAACCTTATTATATCTGTTCAGGCAGCTTTGCAAATATGGGTGTTAGCCATCCTGCCTGTGATTCCCATCAGAGTACTCACACCCTGTCTCTTATGGAGAAAAGAAGATAGATCACATACTAGATTATTGGCATTGTTTTGATATGGAAGGTAGTTCAATTCTCTAAAGGATGCCAGAAATAACAAGTTCATAAATGTTCATGAAGTGAATTTTATGATTCTGGAAGTACCATCACAGATTTCAAACATGCTTCAGAACAAAACTTAAAGATCTGCAATATGCCACAAGTCTAAGCAAAAATGACATCAATACAATTATCCATACTTAAGGGAGAAATAATCATTTTAGCTAATTAAGTCAAAATGTCAATGAAGACAAAGGAAACTGAACTTTTTAATGCAAGATTTCCAGAATCTCAGGGGATCATTTCAAAAACTCAGATGCAATATCCAGTGGAATATTCAGCATGAGTAAGGACAAAACATTTAATATTCAAAGTAGACAGATAATTTTGTATAAAAAGATGGTTAATGTAAAAGATAAATCAAAATATTCATTTCTGTTTGTAACTTAAATTAAGCCCACATCAATTAAATGCCATAAAATATGCCTAATGGTTAAGCCGCAATAAAATATTTAATGAATCAAATGATACTTTCCACTGCTCCTGATTTGCATTATGGGGGAAAAAAAAAACCAAAACCCCACAACCAGCAAATCAAAACCAAAACAAAATATGTCAACACTTGGATGCAATTCTCAGCTGAAATATTGCTTCTCTGCAAGGAGAAAGAAGCTGTAGAGATGTCTTACATAGTGTACAGAGACATACAACACTGCTGCCTTGTCTTTCTGGGTGGAAGATAGAGATAGTAAGTATAAGCTATAGTAAAAATCAACTGGGGCAAACATTAGAAAATTATTCTTTGAATTTCATATCTGTAGAACTGAGATGTAAGGCTGGGCTCAGTAGTTCTAAACCAAAATGCAGAAATGTGAACTACTTGATTCCCAAAAGCCATGCCCCATTAGCAGTTGCAGATCTGCCTATAGAAAGTACCTATATACTGGGGAAGGTTTTCCAGGAGCACTGCACTTGAAATCATGTTTCTTAGTTGTGAGCACTCAGATAACATCAAAGTAGTACCAGAACAAGAAGTGAACTTTTTATATTCGCAGCTTAACTCTCCATAATAAAAGGTTTAGAAGGCACCAAAACCCACTCTCTATCTGCCATTTTTTAATTAACAGCAAAAAGCATATAAAAAAGCCCTTGGAACACACATGCAGAAGGCACAATGTACTATATCTGAGACACTATTAAAATAACGAAGCCAAAACCTGATGAGATTTTCTATATATTGTAAGAGATGCCTTTTGTCACTATTGGAGACTATTCTAAGAAAAGAGCTTTTCAGTTTTTCATTACTGGTTTGAGGCTTTGCCAACTCAAGAGTCTGCACTGTCTCATTTTTTAAAAAGGACCTGGAGTGGCCACTGGGAGTAAGGTCTGCTATAAGAGCTAATTGTCTAATTTATCTATAGAAGCCTTTCAGAGACCAAAAAATAATAATAGTACTACATATTAAAACATCTCATTGATTATCTCTAGTCCACAGGTTTTTAAGGGGGGAATGCTGTCGCAAATAACGCCTGAAGCAAAGACCTAAAATTCTAAAAGACTTTGAAGTTTGATTTTCCAGAATAATCAAATCCCACTGGAAACTGAAATCAAGTTATTGGTTTGGCCTTCTTAAGTAAACCCTTTGTATAGGCCTTGAAAAACAGCTTTTACTTTCACCACATTAAAAAAACCACCCAACACCTGATTATCTGCCTAAGCGTACCTTATGTTCCTGATTAAGGTAACTTTGTGCCACGGGGCAGGGATGGATTAGTTCAGGATGAGCTAATTCCATAGTCATAATGGCTAAAGAGCACACTGCAGAGACACCCATGGGAATTTACTGGTTCAGGTTGGTCTAAGCTAAGAGGTTATTGGCTTGTATTTCATTACAACAGACAGTAACGCCAGAGGAGAGCTTTATAGAGAATTTGTGTTGAAGGTTTTCCCAAGCTGATCATGAGGAAGAGGTCAAATTATTCTCCTTCAACATTTACACTGCATTTGTCATCATCCAATTTTGGCTCACATACAAGTATAAGGCTATTCTTTAGTGTAACCTCCAGGAGCAAGAAAAGCTCTCTCTTCCTTTTGCATGACTCTGGAAATGAGAAAGGAAGTTTTCTCAGAGGATGAAGGTCATAACTATGTCCCCTACCATCTGGTCCTTGAAACCCACTAAAGGAAGCTGAATATATTGCATTCGAGCAATCTCCATTGACAGACAGTCCCTCAAGGATTGTAACTAACTGGTGAAGTTTAGAACAACCTCCAAACTTGTCCAAGCACTGCTAGAGCTACAGAAGTCTTATACTGGCTGGCTCAGAAGAAAACTATAACCATCTTGTTCATCTGCTTCCCCTTTTACTACAGCTAATTGATTGTATTTGCATTCAGAAACCATTCATACCTGAAATTCTTCTATTTTTTCATGTAATCCTCTTAATCAGTGACAGAGCATTTATATATTTAATTCTAGACTACATTTGATGGTGGTTAATACTTTAATGAGCTATTTACACATGGTAAAAATTACAGAAGCAATTAAGGATATTCAGATTAATTAAAAGCATTAGGCAGTATTAAATGTGAGAGAACAGATTTTAATTAAATCTTTCAAGTATTTTTTTATAATCTGTTCTGTTGAGAAATAAACTATAGTAACACAATTATATCTGAATCAGATAGCTTTGCACTATCATCACTATAATATTTTTTAAAAAAGCCAAAAGCAGTGCATGAACTTTTCTTTACTGTTTACTAAAAAACCTGTCCATACAGATGAACTTTCTTTTCTCTCCATCTTTTTGTTTTACCAGTACTGATGTAGAATGATTGGTAGTAAACCGAATTGATTGAAATACTGTCTTAGTCTCACTGTAGTTTACACTCTTCCAAGACATTTGAAATACCTTTTAGTCTGTCTGAAAAGTACTATTCAAAGATCCCTCCTCTATCTGCTTAAGACTAAGCATAATCCAGAGCACTGTAGATACACTGTGGACACAAGGACAGGGAAGGGATCTTGCCCCTGTACTTGGCACTGGTGAGGCTGCACCTTGAATACTGTGTTCAGTTTTGGGCCCCTCGCTACAAAAAGGACATAGAGTTACTCGAACATGTCCAGAGAAGGGCAACAAAGCTGGTCAAGGCTCTGGAACACATGTCCTGTGAGGAGCGGCTGAGGGAACTGGGGTGGTTCAGTCTGGAGAAGAGGAAGCTGAGGGGAGACCTCATCACCCTCTACAGCTACCTGAAAGGAGGGTGCAGAGAGCTGGGGATGAGCCTCTTTAGCCTAGTAGAAAGTGACAGGACAAGAGGGAATGGCCTCCAGTTGCGCCAGGGAAAGTTCAGACTAGATATTAGGAAGCATTTCTTTACAGAACAATTTTTGGGTGTTGGAATGGGCTGCCCAGGGAGGTGGTGGAGTCCCCATCCCTGGAGGGTTCAAGAGTAGCTTGAGGATATGCTGTAGGTGGGAACTGTGCTAGGTGAACGGTTGGACTAGATGATCTCCAGGGTCCTTTCCAACCTAGATGATTCTGTGTGACACCATCATCACTGTTCAGACATCCTCTAGGCAAATCGTGCCATTGTGAATGTGTTACTGTGTGTATGGGCCCCAAGCTTATATCTGTGGATGGGGAGGTACCAAGATGCACTGTGCAGCAATTGCACTTTGCCAGATGCTGTCTGGGGAATCTGTAGCACGGTGCTCTGCTGCCCAGCACAGACCTGCCAAAGCTGCCAGCCTTCCCTTACACTGAATCATCACTTGTGGGCTCAAAAAACAATCGTGTGAAGCACATGAAAGCACTAGATGAAATAGCAGTTTTGTTATTATCTATACATCCAGATTGTGCTCCAAAGCACAAAACTGCTTAGAAAGAGTGGACTGAAATACCCGGTTAACCAAGAGGAAAAAGCAACAGGGTAAGACTTGGATCCCAGAATAAGAAAAGCAAAAAAGACTTGCAGATACCAGAAAACCTGGCATCAGGGTTGATGAGTGTGATCTCCACCAACAGAGTTCCCTTGCAGTTTTCTTGGTCAATTTAGCAGGGATAAAATAGTCTATGATATTATAAAGCAAGTATCACAAGGTCATTTAGGTCAAGCAGTTTAGGATGTTGAAGCATACAGAGAAGCAAGTGTGGCAACTATTTACATTCAGACTCTTAATAAGATGTGTGCCAATAAATCATATAGGTCTTTCAAAATGTCACAGTGAAAGCTAAAATAATTTTAAATTCAGTCTTCCTGCTGCACATACACAAGCCAGAGTAAGATATTTAAGTTCTTTTACTCACAAATGAATCATCCACATGAATGCCAGTGCTGTTTGTTCCATTCCCATATGTTCCAGAATACTATTTTGTCCTTTTTTTTTTTTTTTGTTTATACAAAATTAGAATTGTAAGTTGCATCAATTTTAATCTTTAAATTGGTTTTATTTACAACCTCTAAAGGTCCTTGATTATTTCTAGTAACATTTGCATTAAGGTTTGCTTAAATTATTCATGACATTTCAGTTATATCATTGGGTGCTTCAAAGTAAAACTCAAAGTAACTTTTCTTTCCTGAGAACAAAGATATACTTTCCTTACTCTCAAGCAGAAATTCACAGGAAGATGAAAGAAATGCCAAGAATTGTTAATAAACAAATTTGTGGAGGAAATTATAAACAGAAATATGAAAATATTCCCAGCAGAAATAGAAGAATATCTCTAAAAATGCCTCCAAACACCAATTAAGTCTATCCAATTAGGATAATATTTGATTTATCTAGGTCAGGACTCAATTTTTTTTGCTGCCTAAGTAGCATATGAATTATACGTCCTCCCTCTGTGGGACATGTGACTGGAGAAAGATGTACCGCCATGAGCCAGACACAGAGGAGGAAAGAGCCGCTGGGAGACCCAGAGCATGCTGCAGAGTATCTGCTGGTGCCAGAAGGAGCCTGTCCCCAACACATGAAGGGAAGCTGCTTTGGGCTGTGGCATTGCCCTCATTCACACCAGCCTTGGGGGCCAGGCCTGAGGGATCTGGGGAGGGTCAACAAAGCAGGAGATGGGGCAGTTACAGGGACTGCAATGCCCCTCCTCTCTTCCTCGCCCTACCACATAGACACACTCTTTTTGTTCAGTATATATAAAGGAAATGAAACTATATAAAAACACATAGCAGCAGCATTTACATGCATTTCTGCTTTTTTAAAGATGAGAAATTGGAATTGTAATTCTTCACCCTTAAACTGCTAGAAAATGTAAAGCAGTTTTCAGAACACTGTAGATTTGATTCACCACAATTTTATTTTCATGTGCTGACATTGAGACAAACATCGTACTTGTATGTCACAATGGAAGAGCAGGACATTATGAAACTTCTGATTCAAAGCCTTCAATTAATACTGTAAATCAAAAGCTTTTCTTCTTTCAGTAAACACACATAATGACAATTTTTGGTGAATGTAAGCAACAATCTTTATGAATGAAATGCAGCTTCACAGTAAATAAAACTATTCAATTTAATGTTATGAAATTGGTGGTAACATTTATTTCATAGGACTGAGGTGAACTATTCCTCAAAAAACATCTGAGACACATCTGCTAGGCATTATCTGAATAGAAAGAAATGACTAACGATGTAAAACTAAGGTGACAAACGTTCCACACTTCACAAGCTAGCCTGAGATGTGGCATGAGCTTAAGCAGTTCTTCAGGCCTAGGCTGGTAAAATGGCACATTAGGAAGTTATTGAAATGTTTTGGTAATATTTTCTTGATAAATCTCTTGCATTTTTTTATAGTAGCATTTGTCATCCTAACACTTTTTTTATTTGATCCCAATATAATTAAAAGATATCAAAGAAATATTAAAAGACTACAATAACCAAAGGAAAAAGGGGAGATGTGGAACAAATGTGGTTCTTAAACTACACATCATGGGAGTGAAGATGTCTGATATAGTCAAACTAGCAAATTAGAAATGTTTAAGTGGAAAAAAAAATAGAGTTTGGACTTCAAAATGTGAAGAGCGGGAGAATTTTAAAAAGCAATATATTAACTTTTCTTTCTTAAGATGCTGTTCAAGGATACTGTTCTAATATTAAAGATCAGTAAATTAAAATTTACTTGAATAAGCATGCTCTTGTAGCTATATTAGAGACTTACAAGGTGACATATAACTTCAGAGGTGAAAACTGCCAACCTAGTTAAATTTTATTAAGGCAGTCACATTCTTCAGATACAATCACTCTGCAAGCATTGCCAATTAAAATTAGATCATTTGACCTTCATCAGGGGAAAAAAAAACCCAACACCATCTAGTTAAAAAAAAAAAAAAAAGTTTAAAATTTATTAAGATATCTACACGCAGAAGGAAGACAAAGGTTTATTTCTACTTCATAGTTCAAATAGCCATTATTCTCTGTGGTCTTCAAGATCCTGAACCAAAATTTATAAAGTTGGGAACGTCTGCTAAAGCATTTAATGGGAAGGGAAGCGCTACCTTGCCTAACAATGAAGATTTTCTCATGGCCTCCAAATAAGTCAGAGTTGAGGTTAAATTTTCACCACCAAAATTGAAAATTTATCCACATTAGTATTTGTGATGTCACATATATTTTCCAGTTTTAGCTTCTGCTGTAAATTGTGTTTGCAAATGGTACTGTATGGCAACGACTAGAACAGGCCCCGAGAAATAAATTCCTGATTTCTAATCTTTTCTTCCTGAACTCTGGCTTATGTGAAAAGGACGAAAGAGCTGCAAGAGAAGATTCTGCCAGCACTTAGTTGTCATAATTTCAGAGATAAAACTAAACAATGTCTTATAACACTTCTTATGACAAAGAGCTACATTAAGCAGAATATCATCCTGGAAACATGCAGCGCTGACTGTTAGCACTTAGTACATGAGTAGACTAGAGATCTCACCGTCACTCATCAAATAAGCTTTAGTGACATATATTGAACGAGTAGTTCTCTTTTTCTCTGTAATGCTTTAGTATCCATCTTCTTTGTGCTGCACTAAAAGGACTTTATTATAAAGCTAAGAAACCATTTCTTTTGTTGTCATGGTAAATATTGACAAAATCAGAAAAATAAAAGCCTTGGGGTTTCAGACATATCAATTTGACTCTAGTTGCACTGTATTAGGCACTGTGTGAACATATACATTAGGATGCATCTTCTTTTCATATATTCACAAAATAACTCACTAGGCATTTGACACAATCTGTACTAATAATGTATTTCAGCTATTTTTAAGGATGCTTCTAGAGAAAAAGTAGAGTAATGAACAGCAGCAGCAAATGACCTTTGATATGCACGTGTATGCATTTATACTAGCTGTCAAGTCAAGAAAGCTGATCTCACATAAAAAGCATTCCCAGACAGTTCTGGGAGAAAAACCAACCAAACAAACCTCTTACTCCTTCACTGCACCCTTTCCCCAGTTACAAATACATAAGTAGAACACAGCAGCAAGTGAGTTAATGGCCATTTAGCTGAAATAAGGAAGAAGGTGAGGGGAAAGAAAAAAAGAGTGTCTTTTTTCCTCTCCCTCTCATGATTCACATTCTTGGCTTTACAAACTTGGCTCTGTTTCTGATGACATATGATGCAGCTGTAAATAGCAGTCCTCGTTATCAGGACAGGTCTATATCAGCTCCGTTTAGTAAAGCAAGAGGTGTAGTTACTTTCTGTCTCTCTGATTTGTACATTTTCTTCCTCCCCAAAGAGCTCTTTGGTGTGATGCTTTCTTTACCTGGAATCACTCCAGAACAGTCGCCTACCATTTGTTCAGCATCTGATTTTGAGCTGGCCCCAAGGTGGTTAAGGTGGTAGGACTAAGAAGTACCACCAAGCTCCAATAACTCCACTCTAATTAATTAGGGACTTTGGGGCACAAAAGGGATGCTTTACTTTTAACATTTTTATTGAAACATCTGCCCTCTCAGATAGTTGTCTTACAGGAAATCCTGGGATAACTGTACCCTTTCAGCTGCCAGAACTGACATTTCAGCTTCTCTTCTACACTGCAAAGCGAGTATCTCATTAGGGACTGTTCAGGGTCTGTTCATGTGCCATGGTTTTGAGGAAATCTTTACTGCAGTTTCTGTGATAAAATACTTGACTGCTAAGGCACACTGAAGTTATGATTCAAATAACAATGTCCATCGAGATTGCTAGAATCCTTGAAAAGTTGCTTGTGAAATGCTTGTGAATAAGGTAAAAAAAAAAAAAAAAAGTAAGATATATGAAAAAACAAATAATGCAAGGGTGAGTGAACCATAAAAGATGAATGTTCAGAGGGATGCAGATCCCCAGGTTGTGGCAACCTGTGCTATGCACCTTTATATTTCAGGTAAATAAATAACTACGGCCTCATTGATTTACTGTCATGAAGGCATTATCTTCAACCACATGATAAAATATAGAGGAGAAAAATCTACTTTTTTCCAGAAAGCAAAAGAAAGGCTAACCCTAAAGTTTCTCAAAGAGGTAAAGACTGAAAGTCCTCTGGTAACCCTTAAGTGCTGTTCCTGTGCCCTCACCTGCCTTACACACAATAAAAAGACAGAAGTATATTGTGCTAAAGTTAATTGGTTATGTTTTTTAAATCCTCAGTGTAGACTAAAACTAGAAACAGAAGCAAAATCTGCACAGTTATTGCTGCCTTGGTAGTGGAAATGCAACCACGACACGCTCAAGCCCCTTATTCGTAGCCCAAAGCCTGACATGATGCAGTCTTTGCTGTCATTGCTATGGCCCCAGCTCCTCAGCCACTTCTTTCATCCTCCTGTCAAAAGCCTTCTACCCAAAGACTCTTTCTGAATAAAGAACTCCTCTATTGGTCTGGACAAAGGTCCCTTTCAGTCCCTGGTACAATACACTTTAGATGCTGACAGGCTTTTCCCCTGTACCTGGAAGGTTTTATCCCTGCTGACCCTTTTGCTTTCATCTCTTTCATGACAGCAGCTTGACCAAACAGAAGTGACAGGGCAATGATACGATTTTGCTCTCTTCACAATATTCATAATACAAGGACAATACTTGAGTGCAGCTAACTTCTCAAAATTCATGTCTGAATACCTATGTTACAAAAACCTGCTTCTGTTCCACTAAGGAACAGACTTGCCACAGCTACAAGGCCAGAAAGCCCCTTACAGGTTTTCACTCACTGTCTAGAGAGGACTACTCAGTTTCCGACGACTGCATTTCCAGAAGTACTCAGTTTTCAAAGACTGCATTTCCAGATGCTTCATAACCAACAAACAGCACTGCTATCTGTCTTTAAGTGTTTACATCAAAAGAATTTGGGCTGTACTGAAGGTGTTACTGTACTTCTGTATCTTTGGAAGTAACTGGGTAACTTTCACTAGATCACATGACAAACTTTCCTGGTCCAAAGATATCTTCCACAAGCCACCTTATTGAGGCAAAGTTTTAATGTGGAAATTTTCTTCTTGTAAAATAAACATGTTATTTTGTTAAAAAAAAAAAAAACAAACAAAAAAAAAACCAACCAAAACCCCACCCTTGCTTAACAAGTAATGAAAAGCAAATAGCATTAATAACCTGGTTGATGGTTTGTCACTGTCTGTTCTTACCATAATACAATCCAGTAAATGAAAATCTGGTGGAAAAAACAAAGTACCATGCCTTTGAAACATTCATTCTTACAAACAGCTATATCTTAGAAATGACAGCTTCCCTACTGACAACCTAACCTGTTTAATCCCGTGACTTTTTCTACATTCACTATTTGATAAAGTTCGACAAAGCAGAATTCAGCTGCAAAACTGCATATAATGAGAGCAGGCTGTAACATTGTGCTATATTCCTTGAGGCTAATCACTTTATAATGAGTTTAGTGAAAAGTACCTATGCAATAAGTTGTAGCTGACAGCAGCCCAGGGGAACCTCTAAGTGCTAAAAATTAGCTGCTGAGGGATGTTGAATCTCATCTTTTTGAAGATAGAAAACAGGTTTCTTTCTAAAATGCACGCAGTTTAAAGTAGACATAAATCAAATGGTAAAAAATTTGTTTTGCTGTGGGCTTTATCCTGGTTTTATTCTTTTCCTCTTATGAGGTAACAGATACTTTTAAAAGAGAGTAAGATTAGTCATCCTTCTAGAGATCCAATTATACTAATTTGTGACTCTGTACTAGGCTGGGATTCAAGAGAGACTCAGTTTTGAATCAACTTGCCTTGGTGAGCTACACAGCCTAAAGGAAAACCTCTACTCCCTTCTCTGAGGACAGAAACTTAGAGAACAAAGGTCCTCCCAACCGGATCCAAAGAGTGGAATTATGCTCTTCTGTGTTGTGTTGTTTTTTTGGTTTTTTTTTTTTGTTTTTTTTTTTTAACAGCACTAAAACCTCTCTATACTGTTCTGTACTACCAATATATACCAGTATACCAATAATATCTGGTTTGCTAACCAGAACAATTAGTTGCTATCATTATATAGCACATTACACAAATTTAGTTTATCTGGGAAATTTGTTGTTCTAGAAATAAATTTTAATATTACAGAGCATAAAGCTAGGGAGAATTTCAGCCCTTTGGAATCCAGGCCTATGAACCGTGAGAAAAAAATAATTCTGAAATAATAAACAGGTAACACATACATGTATAGAACGTCTGAATTACAAAACCACTAATTGGTACATGAAAATATTGGTTTTGTTACTGCAGTCACAGTAATGATGGACGCCGCACCTATCTTTACCAATATCTTTTCAGGGTGATATGATATCTGTTTATAATAGCTACTTAGGGAAATGTACAGAGCTTATACTACCTGCTCTAGAAATTTAACTACAATATTTTAAGCATCTTCAGCAAATCACCATACAGACTAACCTAACATTCTTTAATAGAAAAAGCCATGGGAAACTTATTTATTGCCTTTAGGACATTTAGGTGAAATACTGTATGTAATTCCATCCCAGCCTTCATAGAACAAATGTATTCATCAGCTATGTGACATTAGCATTCCCTAATCTATTCTCTGTATGCATAACACCTGTTAATCATGTCTATTTAAGAAATAACAGAGTTGTATTTCCATTTACCCCAAAATGTGCAAATATATAAAATTTAACAGAATCAGATAGCCAGCTACTTGGGTATTGACAAATACAGACAAGACAAGATAAATCTAGAAAACAGTGTAACTGCATCTAAAATAATTATTCCAAGCTCTATACAAACTGGTAAAGAACTTATGTTTTGACATACTGTAATTATACACAACTACTATATAGTTAGCTGTAATCCTAATTTGCATATCTACATATATTAATAAAATATATACCAGTTTATTATATTTTATTCCAGGTTACCCTTTTATCTAAATAATTATGAAATATAAACCCACAATTATTAGAACAATTTTTTCTTCTATGGCATAGTAGAATGTTTAAATGGTAGGAAAAAACACTTCCATTTTGCACAAGGAAAATTCTCTTCTAACATTTTTGAGAACACGACAAATAACCTGAATTTTAACACTTATGAATGAATGACTTGGAATTAATTTACACTAAGTTTTGTTTCATCAAACCCTGCTGAGATACGGAAAAAAAAAAAAAAAAAGATTTAAGAGTTTACTCCATTAATTTTCCTCTTTTTCTTTATTTATGGTTTTCAGTGAGATCTGAAGATGTATTTTCAGAGGCAAAACAAATCTTTAAAGAAGTCTGACAACAGCTTAGCTTTCCAGACCCAGAGCATTCAAGATAAGCTTCAAATATGAAATACTGCCTGCTTATCTGAATTGGAATCCACATCCAAACCATTTCAAGTGAGTCATTATATCTAGCGGCCCTTAGGTTGCTTTAGTAATCGGCAACACAGAATTCATTTGGAGACAGGATGAAGTTCATAATTCAATTACAAGGATGACTGCCTAATCCACTGAATAAAATGGACATAAAAGGTGAAATAAACAAAATTCTCACCTTAGTTTAATGAAATTCTTTGGTTTAAAAGAAGTAAATTTAGTTGGCCCACAAATAGGTCCTGAAAATGTAGACATTTATGACTGAAGTCCAAATTTAATTGTAGCACAAATTCAATTTAAACAGTGTACGGAGTTATATCTATGCTGTAGTAACTGAAAATGTGATTCATCCATGCTTAATAGTTCCCACTAGCATGGGACGAAGAATCATATTTGAATAATGACTACTATTTGAACTCATAAGCATGCTAGGCAGAATTCTGCCATCAAACAGAGTAGCATACAAGTTGCAAAAGCACCTCCTACATTGTTACAAATTAAAGCAATAACTGTTGTTCTATTTTCCAGGAAATATTGATTGCTGGAATTGATGCTGCATTTAATATCTACCCAAAATGCACCAATGTTAATTAAATTAGTGTAAATTAAATCTCAGAAAGATAATAGCTATTAATTTAACATTAGAACATCAAAGGGTAAAAAGTGGGAAATAAACAATAGTGAAACAAGTTTAATTTAGTGATACAGGAAGAAATTATAATGATTATATGGAAACTGCTGTAATTTCATGGCAGATATCACTAAAACAGTTTAATTTCCATTAAGTATTTTTAGATTAAATTCAACGTGCTTAGTAATTGTTTTACTAAGATCTCCAAACTTCAGCCTGAGGAAAGCAAATATATATATATCCACAGCTAACAAACTGTCTTATCTGACATTCTGCAAGTTGTTGAAGTCTAATAGCACGCCACAGATCATGGCTTATGTGCCTATATCCAAGAAAGTGTTTGTTTCCGATCTACTGAAATAGAACACACTTTGGAATCTAAATTCTGCTTCAGATCTGCCACACAAACATGAGGACTATCAAGCAGTGTATTGTTTCTGATACTATTCCAATAGACCGTTCCAAAGCACAGTAAACTGTCTTCACAGAAAAATGTAGCAAAGAACGGCCCAAACCTTCATATCGAAGACCTCTCATTACAGTTTTGATATGTGAATTTGCCTAAATTGCAGCTATTCACCAAATTTCTGTTTTAAAGTATTGGTGATAACATTCCTACCAGAAACATGAGACTTTTTGCTAGGTGGGACAGGTGTCCCCCTCAAAAAGCTCCTCCAGGTGGTCCATACTTCACTCTCTTTCCCAGATCTACTTTTGTTGGCCCTATACATCTTTTAGACTCAGCAGCTTAGAGATGTAACTCCTTTTCCTAGGCTGTGTCTGCAGCAGGCTGAAAGATCCAAGTTTGTTCTATTCCTTTTATCCTCACAGCTCTATCAGAAAATTACTTCTGTAAAACAGAGGCTATTCACAGCATATATGAGGTCCTTGACCTGACAGGTATAAATCTCTCCTACATAGGGGAAAAAACAATCCCCACCTTAATGCTTTGGAGGAAACAATTGTTCTCCTTGGGTATTAGATCTCAGTCTTAACTACATCATTAAATGAGGTGAGAGAAGGTAGACAAAATGACTTTTGCTTATTAAAAGCATTACAATAAACCTGTATCATTTACTCTCACACAGAACAAAGACGACCAAAGAACTACATCACAGTCTATATTTCAGTTTCTTACACAGCTATCAATACCATCATTTATTTTACAGTCTCTATATACTCAGAAGGAAATGGGTCTAAACAAAACCAATTGCTTTGTTGCAGACTTGGAAATAAGCCAGATACTTAAACATTCAAAAAGATCTTAGAGAAGTAGTTCATTCAGGAGATATATCGGAATTTCCTGAAAATGCATACACTTTTTAAAAGATTGTAAAATTTTCTAGAATCTGTATTAAGATGGAAAGTAACCATGGAATGGGAATAGAAAAGTAACCAACAAAACCTCAACCAGTTTTGACTTTCTGCTGTGATTAAGTGTCTTCTAACAATTAATAGCCTTTTCCTACACAAGCTGAAAAAATTGGAGAAACAACCAGATTTCTAGGTATACTTTTTAACTAAATCAAGTACATGCATTTAGAGGAATATGAACCATTAACCAATTGGGAGAACTACAACATGATATAGGAATACAGGCAAACATCACTCACTTTGACATGAGCTATGGTTTCAGGAAGTATATTTGTTTTTTTTGCTATACAGGGATGCAAATTATGCTTTCAGCCTGTTGCAAAAACATTACAAAGGTCTGCTTATACTATCACCATAGTAAAATGAAGTTTTTTCTTTACTTCAGTTGTTTCTAGTCCACTGTTATATAAACGTAGGCTCTTCAATAAATTTTAGCTTTGCTTCAGTCACAAAAGTGTCCTTTGAGGATGGTAGATATAACAAAGTTGCCAAACAAAAATCAAAAAAGACCATAATTAGTAGAAAAAAAATTTGCATCCTCTCCATTGCTGTTTGCAACTAAGAGAGACTGTCTGAACATATCATTGCTTTATATGATGCAGAAGAGGTAGGTTTATGAACTAGTAAACACAAAGTGCCATAAAGGGTAAATCTTCAAAGAACGTTTTCCTGGTGTTCGTCACTAAGTAAATATAATCTATACATTCCTCCAGTCTTAAATGGCAGGGACAAACACCACTGTTATAATTACAAACCAAAAGATGTTAAAATACATTATCCACTTCATGAATAAATACATATAGGAAATCTCACACTTGTAGTTGCTACTGGTGCAGCTGCTCCCAGGGGTGAGATAATAACTAGGAAGAAACAGAGACTTGCACTCTCAGCAAAAATGGAAGAGTTTATGTACCAAAAATCGGTTACATAGTCACATATCTTTTTACTGGCAAGCAATGAACAAACAGGTCAACATGCTTTGGTATCTAACCACCTCCCTCAGGAGCCAGTGAGCATGGCATCGGTGGCAATGCAACCTTGTTTTTGCAATGGTGCACTAACTTTGGCATACAGCTGAAATACTGCAAGCATTCATATGTTAAAAGGTCAAGAGAAGCTCTGTTTTTATGAGAAGCCATTTCTGCATTGCACCAAGTTCCCTTTAAAAGAGGCCACAAAGACAGTGATTTCCTAATTTGAGAATACTCCTAGAGCACAGGGTCTTTGGGAGATAATGTGCCAATATGTCCAGCTCTATGCTGCAATGCTTGAAAAGTCTGCAAAATAAAAAGTATACCCAAGCAGATATTGATATAACAAAAGTTCTTGGGGCTTCTATCTGCAGTAAAAAGTCAGATGCTATCACTCCATTAAGATTTTTGTGAAGCTAGTTTATTAGATATCTGCATACAAATATATGATTCTTTTTTGACTTGCTAGTATCAGAATGCCCTCTGTTGGCCCGTGACTGAGAGATGGCCTGTAGATCTTTTCGCCTATTATTTATTTGTTATAATGACTTTTAACATAGAAAATGTCCATCTTTAAAGCAGTGCAGTTCATAGGCACTGCAGACATGCGAGTTCTGATATGTCCATCACAAATAGGTACAAAAATGACAGTATGAATTAATTGTAACATACAATTTCTCAGAGGACTGACAAATCAATTGGAATTCACTTTCATAGCAAAACTAAAGGATGAAAATTAGATGAGCTCAAGTCCTGTTATTGTACCATTGAAAGGGAAATCTAATTCCTTTTCCAGTGCCTTGCAGAAAGATATCTCAACATTCTGATGCAAAATCCCTATTGAGATTATGTTCCCAATGACTGAACAGACACGATTTGCCAAAGTTAACTATCCTGTTATGATAAAAAGCTGTTCTGTTACCAAAACAAAACACTTAACTTTAATCCAAGCAAGGACACACTTTGTTACTGTGTAAAGACTGTTTTTTAACATCTAAAATGCTTATATCACACTGCTTTGTTGATTTATGAAAAAAAACACCCCACTCCACTGTTCTCTCTTAATGCCTTCTTACCCAATAACTAAGCATATTTATTCATTTATCACATTCACAAATATTAGTAACTTAGCTTTTGTGTCTTTTCTTCATTGCTCTAAGCTCTGTGTTAAAAAAAAAGGTGTTCAAAACAAATAGAACAATTACCCTTCTCTCTATCTCTCTTCCCTGACACAATAAATGCTCATTATCCAACTGAAGAACTTAAACCCAAAATAGTAGCCTTCCTTTGCCCTCCAGCTCCAGGAGATGCAGAGATTTCATCTCACTTTCTTCTGTCATAAAAATACTTCTCTATAACGTGTTTACAGTCAACATTTCCTAGCACTGTTCTTTCCATAAGGCCCAACTCCTCCTTTCCATCACCTTCTCTAGAGTTACTGAATGAAATAAGAACATGGACTACATTTTGCAAATGAGGAACCATCTATTTAACAAAGTTTAATGTTACTGAAGTCACTTCAGCTGAGCTTACATATTCACACTCCTGTGAACCACTCTTGACTGTCCCACACATTGATTATTTACTTGTTACCATCTATTCTATGCTCCTTGCAAATGTAGAATCAAAACACAAAAATCAGTTATTTTAACATAAATAACAAGACTGGTTTCATGTTCCTTCCAAAATAAACAAACGAACATACCCAAAAAACTGTTTCAAGATAGTGTCGACACTTGAATCCTCTGCTTCAAAGAAGGTTAACATCTATGACTTTAATTTGCATCAGCCCTAGGTTTTTAAGTATTTAATATAAGAAAAGATGTATTTGTTTAGCACTGTTTGAAATAGAAATATTTATATCTGAGATTTAGAAAAGCAGAAGAAATGGATATTTTAAAAAGGTAAATGGTCAAAACCTACCAATCTACAAACATATTTGTGCTGATATATACTTCTACTTCATGTATCCTTACAAAAAGGAAGACTGAAAAGCAAATTTATAAACCATACTTATGAATGCTAAATAAGTAATTCTGGTTTTAGAAACTGGATATGAATTTATCTGGACAAATAAAATATTATTACTTTATGGAGACGTAACAAATGAAGCAGAATTATGGAGCTCCATTTCACACGTGTGTAATTTCTTAAACAATTTTTAAGGACATTGGTAAACATTATTATTGTTTTACTATTATTACAATTATCTTGCAATATTTCAAAAACAAAACTGAAGATTATCCTAGCTGCTTTGTCATCGATTAGAAGTGGTTCAGGATGATTCAGTAATTCCTAAAGCAATCTGCTTGCATGCCAAACAATTGTTTGTGCTAGTTAAATTCTGTAAAACTGACACTGGAGCTGCACAAAAAGTAGCGTACTTCATCCAGCATGCTCCTCCACCCTTACACGTTTCAGCGCCCTGGTTACACCCCAACTTGGTTCTTGCTTCTCACCCATGAGAAACCAAAGCTGCCCTCCAGCCATCTAGCCCATCTGACAGGGCTGCTCCTTTTTCGCCTTTAGTTCAGTGCCAGAGTGACAGTGAGAGCAAGTAAAACACATTAGTTACTAGAAATCATCTCAGAGGCTCAAAAGTTCAAACGTTCACCAATATATAGTCATGGAATAGCAACACTAAAATAATTGAATTCTGCCTCAGTGCATCTCAAACATAAGAGCATACAGAACTATGATGGATTATTCCAACTTCTAAAGGATAGAGTTGGGTAAATGCATTTTGAACACATATGAATGGGTAATTTAGTATTTGCAGCTTTTTTGCCATTTATTGATTGTGTTTCTTTTTTAGCAGTTTATCAACCAGTTCTGATTCACCCCATATCTAAACTATACTGTCAGAAAAAAAATGCTTGAAAAAAATCATTGGCTGACAACAAACTATAATGTCTTCAACTTCACCTAGTGACAGAGTTCACTGGTCATTGAAGTTTACTACCAAAGCCACAGATTGGCAGAAAAGGCTGTTTGCTTCTCAACTACTTTTTTTTTTTATTATTATTGCTTGTTTGATCATAAGAATGCATGTTTTACTAGACTTTATATAAAATAAAAAGATTTCACTGAACAACTTAACGCACCTTCATATTTATTATGAATTTGTTTAAAATGACATCCCCATAACCATAAAAAAAAAAAGCAAGCTGTTAAGGCCTTAGTAAATATATCTTCTTTAAGTGCTTTTACTAGTGCTTATTTCCACCCTTCCAAATGAGTTAACAGCTATAAGTTAGCTAGATTCAGTTTTAACTTAGAGCTCTAGCAACAATGGAAGTTAATCTAGAAGAAAATTTTTAAAAAATAAAACAACCAAAACCCAAAAAACACACACCAAAAAAACAACCACCATGGAAGGAAATTGCTGTTTTCACAAACATGCTGTTTCTATTGACCTTAAAAGATTTTTTAAAAG
This sequence comes from Athene cunicularia, assembly GCF_003259725.1. Taxonomy (NCBI): domain Eukaryota; kingdom Metazoa; phylum Chordata; class Aves; order Strigiformes; family Strigidae; genus Athene; species Athene cunicularia. The sequence goes on from NW_020799100.1 coordinate 7,083,298, forward strand.
TCTGTCTCTTCACCCTTTAAATTGATTAGCATTCATTTGTAAGACAGGTCAATATAACATCCATCTTAATCTATGTTCCTAATGTAGACCTTGCTTGTAAAAAAATATTAAAGGATTTTTTTTTTCCATTATGTATTTAATTTATGAAAATAATGGCCTCTAAAATGACACAATAGATAATGTCTGTCGATTTATAACAATGACAGGTGGAAACAAACTTCAAAGAATTTACTTAAATTCTAGATAGAAACTGCACATTTATTGACGGGCATTTAGCTTGAGCTCAAAGAACTGGCAAGATTTCACCTGTTGAACTCAAAATTTTAAATTCATATTAATTAATGGGTTTTAAAAATTATACATCTTTTAGATACATGCCTAATTAAAGATCCTATTAAAAAAATTCTCTTCACTAGATCATTCCAGAAAAAAAGAGGATAACAAAGACCTGAATGCAACTTCATGTACCATCAAACTGTCTGTATTAGCATACAATACTTTGAATTTGTTCAGTGGAAAAAAATCTTGTAGCAAATTACTGAAGTAAATAAAACTTGCTTGTTTATGTGTTTTGTAGAAAACTTACATGAGTTAGTTAAGGTTGGTGTCAGATCTTTGTCCCTCTGGCCCTCAAATCAAAGCTTTGATTTGGTATAACACTGTGGAAGAAGTTAAATCAATTTTCAATTACCTAGTCTAAAAAATTCACTTCTGTTCAAAGGATCAGCCCAGGGTCTAAGAAACGTTGAGATCCTTATATTGCAAGTAATATGATTAATATGACTCTATCCATATCCACTGAAATCCGAAATTAATTTCTCATGTACCATTCATGCGGAACATCTGAAGAATCTGGTCACATAATCTCAAATTGTAATCTGGGATCCTTGAATGTATTACTCATTTTGAGCCAAATTTTTACACTAATTTTGATTCTCTCTGCTAGAAGGGGCTTAATACTAAGAATTAAGAAACCAATTATACATAGAATGCACAGGCATTTCATCTAAAAATCATTTATGTTACCACGTGATACCTTTATTCGAGTTCAGCAAGACAGTACTTCTCCGTATTCATGCTCCTTCAAAAAATATTACTCAAAAAAAATAGTCCCCCATGTTAGGCTGTTACAATAAATCACTCTTACAGTGTCAATACCCACGCAGTTTCCAAACAGAAGTGTTCATAAAGATTTTATCCAATAACAACAGTCTGCAACTCCTTTTGTTCATCAGTGTGAACAACAAGTTCCATTTTCAATATAACTGGAAATTAGAAACATCATATTTCTAAGCATGCATTGTATATGTCTATTTGACTACAATGACCTACACAAATGTGAAGCAATCCACTTATAAAACTACTGTCAGATTCTGTCTGTTATTTATTTCAGTGATTTAGGACTCTAGAGATGTTATGTTTACTCCTGTCAGGCACACTTAAAACTAAAAGCTTTTCTCAAAAATTTTGTTTCTTTCATGAGGATATTTTCACTGATCCAGACAATAAAATACATGTTTAAGGATAGCATTGCATTAAAAACTTTTTACAGAAGTTAGAAAAGAAGGGTCCTATTTCCATCCCTTTACTGATGCCCACTTTAAAAACACACAATGCAAACAAAACCATAAGGAAGAGGTTCATTTTATGTTTAGTGGGATTCAAAATGCAATAAAATATTAACTGTGTTTTTGTTTTAAAAATTCAAAGGGACGCAATGGGTAGATATCCTCTGGGCTGCGACAATGTCACAGGAGTTGAAAATCTGAGGAAATGACCAGAATTTCCAATGTAACTTTGGACAGCTTCCATGTCAGCACAGATTAAGAGGAAAGCATTTTACAGTTCCTGGAACATGTCCCTTTGCTCTTAGGAAAAATGGTGCAATAACAATGTAACCCCAAAGTACATAACAAATATCTTATTTAGATAAAAAAGTCTAATTATTCCACAAAACTGATTTGAAAATCCAAATATTTCCCTCCTAAGGAATTCAGCAGAAATAACTTGTCCTTCCATGATGAAGATCTACCATCTCAAAACACTGTTTTGTTGAAAACATTACGATAAAGGTACGCTGATCCTATATCTAAATTTAAGCATTTTCCTCAGGTTTTGCAACAATCTCAAAATATGGGTGTTTGGGTCCAACCTTCTATTATTATGTTTTTTACATATTCCTTAATGAGTCTCTGAAAAGCAGAACAAATCTTCTTAACTAACCACATAGCCTTCATTTATGATTTAAATGAAAACATGTAAATGAAATATGAAGATAGTCTGAATCTATATCTAGAAAGATGAAATCCATTACATTTATAAGTATCCTCTCTGGAAATATTTGAAGAGACTAATGATTCACTGATTACAGAAAATAATCTATTGTCTTTCACCTGGACTGCGGTAGCAGCATCTACCTCATCTGTAGGTGCCAACATCACCTATGAAAGCCACATCTCTGCTGCAGTATAAGACATGCCTTCATTTCCCATCACACATTTCCCAGTAGTCCTTATTTTAACATATTAAAAGCCTGCTTTGGGCATTCTTGTTACTTTTTTGTTTTGCACAGTAGAAAATGTTTAACTCAAGAATAACGCCTATGAATGCTGGATTTAAACTACAGAAATCCAAATGCAATTCTTGACATTTTATTGCTGTTAGCCAACATAGCAAAATGTGGCAGAAAATCAGAAGTACTGAAAGAAGCAATTTCTGCAGCTCGGAGTTGCACCATTCATCACCACTGCCACACAGACAGTCTGCCAGACAACTCCTCATCTCCCAGAGGCTGTCACTGGCTTTTGCTCTCAGCTTTTCAATCTGACTGCATCTTCATGAAGTGTAGCATTCATGAGGAAATGCCACTCTCCTGCCCCCATCAGCCACTTCTGCTAGCCATTATGACAACTGAGGTTATTTCAACATGGTGGTAATACACTTCTCAAAAGCAGATAAGCACTAAGTATGCTATAGAATGTATATTTTATATAAACATGCTTTAGCAGAAATTGAACAAATTCTAGTTCTTTCACCACAGTCCTCACTCTGTCAGTTTTGGCTTTACAATCCTATCTTTTAAAGAATTTATTGGGCTCTCTACAACCTGAGAAGTTTAGGCTTTCCGTAAGAATTGGCTTGAAATCAGTTCAAACCATGACTTGTGCCTACACTCCTCCACTAGCTATTACTAATTACATGCTTTCTCCTTCTATAGTTATTGCTTTTTCACTACACTACAAAGTACAATGAACACAGGGAGGCCTTTCACCAGCTTAGATAAGCTTATGATTCAGTACAGACAGAAAAAGCCAAATATCCATGAAATTCTCTTTTGTTTCATGTACATATCAAATAGCTGCAGAGCAAGCAAATTTGCCAAGAAAAAAGTTTCATAAACCCCTTTGCTTTCTGAAGAGTTTTCTTCCATGTTTACTTTGAAATGACACCAGAAAATTCACAAGGTCTTTCTACAGCTCTGCTACGCTATGATTTCTTTTAACACATTTAAACAAAATTGCATTTTCCTTTCTCAAAATAATTTCTTTTAGAACTAAAGAATTATGCATGAGAGGCATAAACCAAGTACTTAAAAATAAAACATACAGATAAAAAACGCCATGGCCAGGCAAATTGAAACTTAGATGGCCCTCACCCATCTGCATTCCTTTATGCAGCCAATCTAACCCACACCCAGCACCAGCTCCCAAGGTGGAATTATAATGATAATAACACTGGAAATGCATATCTGGTGAGATACAATCTTAGAATCTCTCTGGTTTTAGAGTTATACTGAATGGGTTTTGACCACTGTCATGTTTTTCTTCTTTGGATGGAGAGTGGATGAGAACAACGTAGCCAATATGCCTTCTCTTGTTCTTAAAAATGTCCTTACCTGTTTTAACCATACTTAGGTTCCAGAGAGTGTGCCTAATTAGAGCTAATACTTTCAGGGAAAATGCAATATTTTAGATCTCCCAAAACCACCTTAGGAGTTCCTTGAATAACAGCAGCTTTAACGTAAAAATGTCTAAAACACTTTGAAATAAAGTTTTATTAAGACAAAATATATTCAAATGTAATTGAAAACTATAATTATCTTACTTGGTTCCTCAGTTAAATATTATTGTATATTCCAGCATGGATATTTATATAGCAAACATTAATATGTTAAAAATCAGGTCTAAAGATCTGTCTGAAAAAGAGTTCTCTTTGTAGGATAATCCTGTAGACACACAAAATATATACAAAAGGGGTTTCACTGGATTCTTGGAGATTATCTGTGCCAATAGAAATAATTTAGACATTAAATATTTACAGGAAATGATCTTGCAATTGCAGTTAAACTCTGATTATTTTTTTTTTTTTACATAAGCACACTTTCTCTGCATATCATCATAGGTACCTGAGACTTGTCTCTGCAGGGACTAAAATCCTTTAATAATCTGGTTTTAATTTCCTGAAATTAAAGGATAAAATTGGCTTTTAATGCACATTGTTGTGTCCAAATACAGTAAAACTACTTTCAGATGAAGAGAAAGCCTTAATGAAGGCCAAGGCTGCAGGTAGGTGCCTGAAATGATGCTGCAGTCCATAGCTGGAATCTCCTGGGTGTTTTGTATGTGCATAAATGGGTCACAATTATTCTGCTATTTGAACAGTCTGTCCATTAAAAAAAAAAACAATCGCATTTCTAATCTGTTTATTATGATCACAAAGCACAGAAGAAAATGTGATAATAAGCTGAGACTATTATTACTTATCTATTGTAATTCACAAAACAAGAAATTAGGTAATTATGTTAATGAGATAATATTCACAGCCCAGAATTTAAAGAATTATGCAAATTGCATCATGAATAGGGAGGAGGAAAATAAAGGTTTGTACACCATCGTCGAACAATTATGCCAAAATGCACACACCCTACTGAACTTTAATTTAAATGAATGGAACTAAATAATGTATTTTCATACTTTTCTAAACATGAAATACAGCATGATCAACTCATCCCATGTAAGCCTGCATGCACAGAGAACATGAAGGCTGCACTCAAATTCACTTGAAGGTTTTTTTAAAACAATTACTGGAGTGGCTAAGCCATATTCCTTTATGTAAAAATCTACCTAAAACTTCCATTTTCTTCAGTTAAAATTTATATGACAGCGTCAATGCTTAATCAGATTCTTCATTCTAGAACTGCAATATTCCCTCCCATCAGATTCTGCAAATTAGAATTAAATAAAAAAGCTCCTAGGGAATGCACATGGTAGCAATAGACAATAAAGGGTGAGAGATGGGCACATAGAGATGAGGACCCAAAGATGGAGCACACATGTTCCTGTGATGTGGGGTTACTTGCTAACTGAATTGAGAAAAGCATGCATGCCCACCAGATAAGCCCAGGACTGAGAGACAAGAATGCCAGGTTTTGTTTGAAGTTACTCTGCTGTCTCTCTCTTGATGAACTGAAGTATGTTTTCTTTGGGGTTTTTTTTTGTTTGTTTGTTTTTGTTTTGTTTTGTTTTTTCTCTCCTTACAGTCCTTCCCTCTGCAGCCATGAAAGCTCCTTGTATAGTAGCACTCAAGTGCTTTGTCAGAAAATGAGGTGAGGAGTTGTGAAATCCTCAAATTCAGGTAATATTCAAATGCAAATATTTAAATAATTTTTCAACTGTGGGATTCTAACACTCTGACTTTCACAGTTTAAAAGTTCAGTGACCAAATAAAAAGTCTCCAGTAAATTACACCGCTCAGGTAACCTACTGCAAGATGTTTGAGCTCTAAAAGGAGACTATTTCAGCTAATTGACAGACATCCTTAAACTCTGGGAGTGGAGTTGTAGAAAATTACATTTACTTGAAGGTGTTATCCCACAGTGAGACCACTGTTTCCATGAACATAACCATACTGTGGCCCCCTTTAAAACTGTAAGGTCAACACATTAATTTCTCAGTTCGTTAAACCATGATCTCAGTGGCATTTTTTAAATGCTATGTTGATGAGCTAAGGCTAATTCAAATGACAATGGGAGAATAGCCAAAGAAAAGTTCTAAACCAAGGAACTGCCTGACATTGAATAGTTGCTTGGCTCTATCAGTAGTGGGCTGGACTAGCAAAGGAGGAAAAAATAAGGAAAAACAGTAATGTGCTCAAATGTACATAAGATGAACAATACAAAAACAGTGCTTATTGATTATCTCATTACTTTAGCGCTTGTCCTCCTCATCCGGCAAAAAGAAAGGTTACACCTGGGACAGCTCAGTCTTTCATGAAAGGGAAATCAAATAGGATTTACCATTTCTTTAATGTAAGACTGACTCTTGTAATGAGGAGGAGGGGACTGTGATCCTGGGAAAGCTTTTCTCATTAAACTGTCAATTCTGTGTTTCTAAAAAACAGATTAAGCAAGGTACATGTTGATGATCCTGTGAATTTTAACAACTTTAAGTCAATTACACCAGCATCCAAGCACAGAGTTTCAACATTGATGCTGGGATGTCATCTTTTACATCTGAATGAAATAAAGTCTCAAAAAGCCAAAGTCAGGAGGCATACATTAATTTGTGAGAATGCAAAGGGCAGCTCTCTCCATGTAGTTGTCATAGAACAAACTGTTGTTTAAAGCATTTTGTGATAAAATACAAGTTCATGAAGCACCACTGTTCAAAGCCCAAAATTATTGTGATGGAGACAGCATTTCCTCCTGTGAATCAGATTATGTAACAGGAAGATAAAATGAGATTTCAGTAGCAGAGAAAACTGCTACTGAACTATGGAACTATTTTTATTGCTTTAAGCAGGAAATTATGAAGACTACTACCAGGATGAGGAGTCACACCTGTCCCCTTAAACACCTGCTTGGAGAAGAGTTCTGTATCTATAAGCCCTAGCAAAACCTAACTGTGGGAAATGGGGAAGAAAAACTACAAATCAGGAAAAAAACCCCACCACCTGAAAACAGTTTAAAATGTCAGAAATAGCTCATGAAGTTAGACTGAAATGTTTTATGAGTGAGCCATTGACATGGTTAGGCATTGTTCAATATTGTGAAAAAAATAATATATTTTGTTTCTTTTCCCCCTGCATGTAGCTTCTACTCTTTGAATTTGGAAACCTGCAATAACAAAAAGCCAGTGTTCTGTTTGTGCATTCGATGTTTCCAGGACTGTAGGTAGAGTGAGAACTATTTCATAGTTAACATCTTCATTAGTTTAGGAACCATATTGCAGTTACAATGACTGCAAAAAACATTTATTTTAATGGAGCATAGCCTTCTATTCAACAATTGTATCAAACCATAATGTCAGAAAAGTTTTTGTTGGTTGGGTTTAGTAATTTCTGGCCACATTAATGCTTAGGAAATTATTCTTAGGGAGTGAGCGAATAAATTTCCATCTCATTTCAATGCTTTACATGAACATGAAAGATTAATGCCGTGCCTAACTTTAAGGGGAGAAGAGCAATATACTGGATAACATACAGAGTTTTTAAAGAGACTGACAAATCTCTGCATTAATTTACTAAGGTTTAGTGAACATCATGCATAAAAGCTTGTTTTCTAAACCAGATAAGGGCAGAGTGAACTGATTTATGTTCTAGACTGGCTACTGCCACAGTATTATTTCTTAATATGGATATAGATACAATTGGTATTTTGCAGAGAGAAGAACATACTTTATGTCAGACACAAGGGAAGAGCATCTAATGTCATCTTCCTGGACCTGTACAAAGCTTTTGACACTGTCCCACATGCCATCCTTGTTTCTGAATTGCAGACACATGGATTTGACACATTGACCACTCAGTGGATAAGGAATTGGCTGGATGGTTGCACTCAAAGAGTTGCTGTCAACAGCTCCATGTCCAAGTGGAGAGCAGTGACGAGTGGTGTCCTCAGGGGTTGGGACCAGTGCTGTTTAACATCTTTGCTGGCGACACGGACAGTGGGATCGAGGCACCCTCAGCAAGTTCACCAGCAACACCGAGCTGTGTGGTGCAGTCACACACTGGAGGGAAGGGACGGGCCATCCGCAGGGACCTGGACAGGTTGGAGAGTGGGACTGCGTGAACCTCATGAAGTTCAACAAGGCCAAGTGCAAGGTCCTGCCCATGGGTCGGGGCAATCCCAAGCACAAATCCAGGCTGGGCCAGGAGTGGATTGAGAGCACCTCCCTTATGAGGACAGGCTGAAAGAGTTGAGGGTGTTCAGCCTAGAGAAGAGAAGGCTCTAGGGAGACCTTACAGAGGCCTTTCATTACTTAAAGGGGACCTACAAGAAAGCTGGAGAGGGACTTTTCAGAAGGTCAGGTGGTGGCAGTACAATGGGTAATGGCTTTAAACTGAGAGAAGGTAGACTTAGATTACATACAAAGAAGAAATCCTTCCCTGTGAGGGGGGTGAGGCCCTGGCACAGGTTGCCCAGAGAAGCTGTGGCTGCCCCCCCCGGCAGGGTTCAAGGCCAGGTTGGACGGGGCTTGGAGCAACCTGGGCTGGTGGAAGGTGTCCCTGCCCGTGGCAGGGGGGTGGGACTGGATGGTCTTTAAGGTCCCTTCCAACCCAAACCATTCTGTGATCCTATGATTTTCTTGTATATATAATTTTGCTATATTTGAAAAATGGCTATACTGTCCTTTTAGTGTAAAGGCATTCATTACTTTTTACTTGTAATTAAATAGGCCAAAACAAAAGAGGACAAGTGCTTATCACTGTATTCCCCACAGAATTGTCAGTCCCGTTTTAGAATTTAATAAGGATTGAAAAAAAATACTGTTCTGTGAGCATGACATGAATTATTTTATCATCTTCAGTTTTAAATTATAAACCCTATTTTTTGAGAAAAATAAACCTCTTTTTTTTTTTTTTGTGCTAAGTGATTTGATTCAAACAACAGATTTTACTTTCCACCTCATCTATATTTAAGATAAATATTTCAATGTTAATCTGGTTCAACAGCAATTGTCAGTATAGGACTTGATTTCTACCCATATACTGATCATTTGTCCCATCCAAGAGCAATCTCACCAGGATGAAAGAGACATTAACAACAACAAAAATAATACAGAGTACTACTCAGCATTAGTTCTGTGCAGACTCTGTCTCCCTGCCATAACCAGGCCCAGGAAACAGTGGCATTTTTTGACGAGTTTTATGAAACGTGCTTAAACATAAGCAATGCATATCTCTGTAGAGTCCCTGTTCATCAGCTGACACTGCACCAGTTTTCAAGTTCTTGCTAATTTAAGACCTAAACATTACTTTTCTCTATTCTCAAAATTGTGCAGAGATCCTGTATTATTATTTGTATTTCTTAAACAAGTAGCTATTCCTAGAGATACTGCAAGGGAAGAAAAACATACGATTTTTTTAATCATAATTACATTCCAATATATATATATATATAATTGCTATTTTAAAATTTAAAGTTTTTTTATTATCCTTCAATTAAAAGACTAATAAATAATCTATTATTTTCAAATCAAATTCAAGTCAAATTAAGCAGCATATGCCTTGAAAGTATATTGTTAGATTATTTTAAAGAAGTTTATGGATTTAAAACTGTGTGTCCTTGGTAAAGTAGGTTTGTACCTCAAGTTAGTAACACACAGATATAAGCTGAATGAAGAGAGTATTAATAAGTACTTATTTAAAATTTAAAAAGGTTTATGTCAGAACTTAAACATTTTCATGGATGTATGATATTCTATTTAAACAATCAAGCATTTAACATAAGCTATTTTGTGTTTATTATGCTGTTTTCATTATCAACAACCTTCCATATTACCATAACACAAAAGATAAACTAGCAAATACTATATATTAATTATGACTAACCCTAACTCAACCTTATGATGGGTAAATTGATATTCTGAAGTTATTGCTTATTATGCACACATTTCCTCCTTTTCATGTACTGAAGTCCTAAATTTTCATTATTTTATTTTAGATTTAGAATCATAGAATCACTTAGGTTGGAAGAGACCCTTAAAATCATCATGTCCAACTGTTAACCTAGTACTGCCAATTCCACCACTAAACCACATCCTTAAGCACCATGTCCATGTGTCTCTTAAATGCCTTCGGGGCAGCCTGTTCCAGTGCTTGACAACCCTTTCAGTGAAGAAATTTTTCCTAATATTCTGTCTAAACTTCCTCTGGCACAACTTGAGGACATTTCCTCTCATCCTATTGCTTGTTACGTGGGAGAAGCGACCGACACTCACCTTGCTACAGGCTCCTTTCAGGCAGTTTTAGAAAGTGAGATTTGCCTGAGCCTCCTTTCCTCCACGCTAAACAGCCCCAGTTCCCTCAGCCATTCCTCACAGGACTTGTGCTCTAGACCCTTCCACCAGCTTCACTCCTCTTCTCTGGACACGCTTCAGTGCCTCAATGTCTCTCTTGTAGTGAGGGGCCCAAAACTGAACACAGGAATCGAGGTGAAGCCTCAACCAGTGCTGAGTACAGGGGGACGACACCTTGCCTAGTCTTGTTGGCCACACTATTTCTGACACAAGCCAAGGATGCTGTTTGGCCACCTTGGCCACACTGCTGGCTCATGTTCAGTCAGGTGTTCAACAACACCCCCAGGTCCTTTCCCACCAGGCAGCTTTCCAGCCTCTCTTCCCCAAGCCTGCAGCGTTGCACGGGGTGGTTGTACCCCACGTGCAGGACATGGCACTGAGCCTTGTTGAACCTCATACAGTTGGCCTCGGCCCATCAATCCAGCCTGTCCACATCCCTCTGTAGAGCCTTCCCACCCTCCAGCAGATCAACAATCCTGCCCAACTTGGTGTGGCCTGCTACTATTTTTTACTATTACTCTTTCTAAGTCCACAGTAAATTTAAATCTTCCACAATAAAACTGCACAGAACACCACTCACCAAATCAATTAACTTGTTCCATTTTTAATAGGTTAGGTCAGTGGTATATTGTAGTTTTAAAACAGTTCTAGAGTCAAATTATATAAAGATCTACATTTTCAAGCCCCTTTTATGGGATTGTTTTACTATTGATGTTAGGGACTTTAAAACATCACATTAGAGCTTGTGAATTCCAGACTTCTGCTGATAAAATTAGATTCCTCAAAGTCTGACCTGTGGCAATGGTTTTGTTTTGCTTTGTTTTCTTCCCTAGCGGCAGCAGTTTTCAGAACAAATTAAATACACAACAGTCAGTGAATGACTGAATGCACCAGATATTGTCACAACACTCACATGGTAGGAAAAGGATAAGATGACAGTTAAAAGGGACATAAAATGATTTAATGGCATTAATTTTCTCCCTTGTCCAATGGATTGTCCATTGGTTCAAGAGCTGATGTAAGGCACATTTCGCTGATAAATCAAACTCACTTACATTAATCTTTAAAATGAGAGTTGTTCAAGACTTTGTATACTCAGCAAGGTTTCTGTTTCCTGCACTGAAATCTTGGGGACATTTGAAATACATTTCTGAGTGTAGGCTGCACAACAGAGAGCAATTGAGCAATGGTTAGATTTAGTTCAGCTGTGAAGCCTAGCAAATCTATTGGGGACATAAAACTTGGACGACATGGCATCTGCATTCCCTCTCTGTTCAGGAAACATGACTTCTTGTTGACATGCTAAGGCTGCCCCTTTCAGTGATAGCACTAGGAAGTTATGCATTTCATATTAAGGAAAAATCTGTCTTCCCATTATTCAGTAACACTAGCAAATTACATTTTAGCCTTAAACTAGCAGAGAGAGGGAAAGGTGATTTTACCTCTATCCATTCCCCCATTGTTTGGTTTTAGGCAGCTGCAATGCATTTCACATTTATAATTGCTCACCACAGATTCCTGTCAATCTTTTATAATTCCTCCCACCCAAAGGTGTATTTTTCCCCACAGAAATCTTTCTCCTCACTCAGTATAAGTTTAGATGATTTTTCCTGAAGAATTTTTTTAAGTTACTATTGAATTTTGAACATCTGATACCCAGTAGCTGGAAGCTGAACTGATTTAGGTTACAAATTAGCCACACATTTTTACTATGTGGCTAACCAAACCTTGGAACAATTTACCTAGAGCTGTGATGAATTCTCTATCACTTGAAGACTCCAAATCAGCATTCAATATCTCTAAAAACTTTAAATAAGCTAGGGACCACGTTATACCTGATGAAAGAGTTACTGCAGGAAATTCTGTGTTTGTGTTACACAGCAGAAGAGACAAAATGACCATTATATTTAACCTTAAACTCTTTCAATAAGCCCACATAGTTATTGGGTGGAAAGGAAGCAAATGTAAACCAGTAAAACTTCTATAGGCAGAATAGCGAGGCAGAATTTGGATACAGTTAGAGACTAACAACACAGAACTACCAAAAATTTCTTTAAATTATAGTATGTTTTTATACCAGTGAAAGCAATAAATGTCTTAAGTAGAAAATATCCTCACTGGTCTTGAGAGACAGGTTGGTGTGGAGGGATTCTGCCCCCCAGTTGAGCATGGTCCAGGTTGCTCTTACAACATTAATAAAACTAAAATTATTTTTAAAATATTATTGTCAGTGATTAATTAGCAATGACATAAAAACAATAAAAAACCCCCATCCAAATTAATAGCTATATATCAAACATGTTAAAAAAAGAGCTTTTATGAAGAAACAAAACATCAAAGTAAACCCTAACTTCACAATGCTGTCCATGGATATCCATTTTTATTAACATTTCATGGAAAGCCACCTTAATCAGGCACCAGCACTGCTGAAAATTCTGATTTTTTACTACTTTGAGTAACATCTTCCCTTCTGAAGTGTACTTACAGAATAAGGAAAACTAGTGACTGAGAAAATGTGCATGGTTCTTCAGTTCTCAAACTCAATATGTTTAATTGTTCTTTAATCCACTAACAAACCAACTCTAAAGCATTTTTTTTTTTTTTTTTTTTTTTTTTTTTCTTCAAGTGATGCTTGTCTGATAAACAAGCAAGAGATTAAGAGAGGAAAAAAGCTGAAATGCTGAGTGCAAGCGTTCTGGAGCATTGTGACAAAAAAGGGTTGATAAAACACATCGGGATAAATGCAACTCTGGAAAAAAAAAAATGCACGCAAGGGAAGTCTGGAATCTGGGCACATTCCTCTGATCTCTACCCTTCCCTTTATTAAAACCCTTTTACGTAGTCACTATGAGATGCTGATTCTGCTACAGAAGTATCAGTAAACAGACCTCTCAGCAGTGCCATCAGATTAAATCAATTACTAATTTCCCTAGAAAACCACAGATCTGTTTTCCTGTAGTTGAAATGACAACCAAACGAAATGAAACCCATTGCATAGGCAAAACTTAAAGTGGAAAATTAAATTTAAACTCTGAATGGATAAAAGATTTGTAAACTTTTAAGGTTATAACCATCACCCTGGTAATACAGCTTAAGTGACAGGGCAGCATACAGGAACACCTCTGTTTCCATTTCTAAACTGTGGCTATGACATCTGAGGGGAAGAGGTGGTTATAGTAGGTTGGGTGCCTCCAAATATACTTTCACAATAAGCAAAGATAATGAAAAACTCTCAGAAGATCATTGCCTGCATGTGTTTATGCTTCAGCAGAAGCAAGTAGATGACATTTAATAGTGAGTGTATTTATTGTTATTACAGACTGTTGGACATTTTTCATTTTAAAATCATGGCCAGCACTGGTAACACTGGGAATACACAGATTGCATTTAATGACAAGCTGTGGCTGAGGCCATTCACCATTCTTACAACTCCAAGTCAGGAAGCCAGAAAGGAGATACTGTAGGGATTTATCAGATATCCCATACTCTCATAGTATTTGAATTAGAGGACAAGTTTAGTGCAAGAGTATCAAAACAGTTCACAAGAGAGTGAGAAAGTTCTTTAATTATGTGACACTCACCCGCTGAAACTCTCTCATGTCTTATATTTTACACAGAAAGTGCTGAAGAAATTGGTTTTATTATGTTATTTTTATTAATAAAAATGACATATAACTCTCTAGTCAAGTTCTCGAAGCAGAAAATGTGTCCTGCATTGTTATCACTGTTTTCTGAAGACACTGTAATCTTGAGAATAAACAGTAAGATAGTGCCAATTTGGAGGCTGCCACCTGTTTATCAAAATATAACGGCATAATCCTAACTGAAGAAAAACTTCTATTGCAAGCAAGTGCCAAAGTGGAGAACATTTCTACCAAAACTAAGAATATTTCTATTAGACCAGTCAACCTTTCTAAATGATTCTTCCACTTGACTTGCTCTTGCCTGAGTTCAGGCAAGACGAGCCTCCCTCCCTACTTGTCAGTGGAGGCTTTGGCAGCTTTGTCCTTTCCTTTCAGATTCAGAAAACAAAAATATGTGTTTCTAAGGTTAACTTTAACACTTTTAGAATACGCAAAGTTTGAAAAACAGACATGTAAATGACAATTCTTTTTGCGTATCAGCTAGATAGCAAATAGAGGTTACTGTCTGCTAAAATTAATGGGTTTTTTTTCTTCTATTGAAATAAAACAGCCTTCATTTTCTATTTTTCAGAGCTACCATATTCTGCAAGTAGTGTTCAATTCAACAAATCACTCGAATATATGCTTACAGGTAAATTGACTTTCATAGGGCTATATTTGATATTAGACATGTACTTACTTTACTGAATACTGATATTGTCACTATATTACTTTACTGGCTCATCTCCTATACCTCCCAGGCATGTCACAATCACAGTTATATTTATCTGAACATATATTAGTAATGCAGTATTTGATACTTAAGATATGTTCAGTAAAGACAGTTTTATAAAATATCATCCTACAATATTTGTACTACTGGAAAGACACATGTTATGACCAACCCAACATCCAATCCTTCATTTCTAAGAAACTGAGGGCAAACATTTATCCTAGGATATAGGAATAGTGACTGGGGACACCTAGGCATCAAATTTCCTATGTAGAAAACTCCATGCTCTGAAGTCTTCAAAGGGCTTAAAGGCAAAGCAATTTCAATTAATAGAGATGTCAGCAACACCAACAACACAAAAGTTTCAGATATCAAAAATCCACCTTCAGTAAACTTTTTAATGTTCTAAATTAGATGAATATTTCAAGAAGGCATTCTGAAAACAATCAACCACAGTGTCTAACTATCAGGAAATATTGTTTGTTTTTAAACCTGAATATGGAAAAAATAGGGTGGGATGTTTGCAGGTTTGGTTTAGTTTTTGTGTTTGGGTTTTTGTTGGTTGGGTTTTTTTTTGGGGTTTTGGTTTTTGGTGTTTTTTTTAAAGAGGAATTCTGCATTCTGCTCATTATACCTACTATTTCCCTTCCATTCTCTTGAAGGATACTTCTCTGCTACACTGAGTTGCATTATGAAATTTTCATACTCAGTGCTCTTGTAAAAACGTAACAGGCAGACAGTCTGCCTTTGAGTGTCTCTTCTGAATTAAACAGTCAATGGGTTTCTGCTCAAGATTAAGCTTGTGGTTCCAGTAATACAACAATGGCAGCTTTCGGTTTGTCTCATTTTGCTCCTGCCGGTTGTTATTAACAGTTACCCCAAAATAAGCCCCGAAAATTTGTAAAAGTTTAAACAGAAAACCAGAACCTTTAACAAAAAAAACCCCTCACATTGATCATTCTTCTCATCACCATCAGTGATAGCACCTACCCTTATGTTTTTCCCAGGGTTCATATTATTTACATTTCTGTGTGCAGAACTAACTCCTGTCTTGTCTTCTATGTAAAACAGGGGCAGTTAAGACTCAAAGAAAATATGTCGTGTCCCATTTGAAATTTCCATTTCATCTTGTGAGTACGGAGGATACAGCTTCAGACAGAGCGTCTTTAGAGAAATGGGATGTTACAGGAGGAAGAAAGGCTGTCTATTCTCCAGTGCACAAGGAACTGCAAAAATAAAGCAAGCTGCATTGAAACCTCAGCCTAAGTAATAGCGGGCTCTGGTTATCTTCTACATGCAGCTTCCAGGGTTATAAAATTTTGTCTCACTGTGGAGGAATAGTCTCCTGGGAAACTCCTGAGCCCCATGCAGTGAAGGCTGGTCTCAGTGAAGACAGAGTGACAAAAGACAGAGATGGGATGACACCCAGGTAGTTGCTCCTATAGGATACCACACAATAGACAGCACTCGCAATATGTTACCAATTATTCTTCTGCAAGTGTAATTCCATCACCAAAGTAAAAATATTTGGAGAAAAACTTTATCTCTTTCCTTTAAGATATTTTCTATAGATTTTTCTTTGAACAATTTGCCTAACATTAATGCGAGGATCACGATTTTACAGTATTTTTGAATCTCCAGATCCATTGAGGTTAGCTTTGTGTTTTCTATAATATCTAGGGTTCCATTTTTTCAGGGGAAAAACTTAAAATTTTTGAAGACTTGATAGGAAAGACTATCACTCTTGTGAGTTTGTCTCCTGACTATCAAAAACTCTTGAGGCAGAAGAAACAGCAGATGATACTGGGTACAGAGGCAGAAGTGTCTCTACTACTCGGGCAATGAAGAAATCCTGGACTTTCTGACTAGTGGCACACATAAGGTTTCCATACGAACTGTTTATTCTTTATCAATTGTAAAACACTAAGATTTTTGAGGAGCAATTACAACTGCAAGTATTATTTTATTGTATATGTTTAGACAATGTATATGTCTATGAGCATGTCTGCTGAATTGTAGATAACTATTCTTTATAGAAAGGGCACCTGAGATGTTACTTATTGGCCTTTGACACAGACCCCCACAATATCTTTCTCTCTCAACTGGGGACATATGGATTTGATGAATGGAATATTCAGTGGATGAGGAACTAGGTTGCATTGTTGCATCCAGATGGCTCAATTTCCAGATGGAGATCAGTGACAAACAGTATCCCTCAGGGGTCCATACTTGAATGAGAACTGTTGAATATCTTCATCAATGACACAGACAGCAGGACCGAGTGCACCCTCAGCAAGTCTGCAGACAACACCAAGCTGAATAGTGTGGTTGACACATCCAAGGGATGTGATGCCATCCAGAGAGACCTGCACAAGCTCGAAAAGTGGGCCCATGTGAACCTTACGAGGTTCAACATGGTCAAATGCAAGGTCCTGCACACAGGTTGGGTCAACCCCCAGTATCAACACAGGCTGGGGGATGAAGGGATTTAGAGCAGCCCTTTGGAGAAGGACTTGGGGGTATTGGTGGATGAAAAGCTGGAGATGAGCCAGCAACGTGCACTCACAGCCCAGAAAGCCAACTGTGTCCTGGGCTGCATCCAGAGCAGTGTGGGCAGCAGGGCAAGGGAGGGGATTCTCCCCCTCTACTCCATTATCCTGAGACCCCATCTGGAGTACTGCATCCAGCTTCAGAGACCCCAGCACAGGCAAGTTATGGACCTGTTGAAGAAAGTCCAGAGGAGTCTACAAAAATGATCAGGCGGCTGGAGTGCACGTCTCCTGTGAGGACAGGCTGAGAGAGTTAATCTTGTTCAGCCTGGAGAACTCCAGGGAGACTTTATTGTGGCCTTTCAGTACTTAAGTGGGGCTTATAAGAAGGATGGCAACAAACTTTTTAACAAGGCCTGTTGTAATAGGACAACAGGTAATGGTTTTAGACTAGAAGAGGGTAGATTCAAACTAGAAATAAGACAGACAGTTTTTACAATGAGGGTGGTGAAACACTGGCAGAGGTTTCTCAGAGAGGTGGCAGATGCCCCATCCCTGGAGACATTCAAGGTCAGGATTGATGGGGCTCTGAGCAACCTGATCTCGTTGAAGATGTCCCTGTTCATTGCAGGGGGTTGGACTAGATGACCTTTAAACATCCCTTTCAATTCAAACCATTCTATGATACTGGCCGCTCAGGTTCACATCAAGGCACTCTGATATCCCCTCTACTTTGGTTATATTTCTGTTGTGGGACCTGCTTTAATACCAGACTGTCACTGTTGCATATATTCATGTATGTTAAAATGAAGAATAATGAACAGGTTGATTACAGTTAAATCTATTTTACTTTGGCTCAGCATATTCTGTGGATTCATCTGCGGTCTTGACCTTAGCAAAAGACATCTGAAAAGGCTGACACATTCTGATGATTACAGAGCAATATCAGAATACCCAGCAGTTCAACTATTCAGTTTTCAATTCATTCTTTTATTCTTGGCATATTTATCTTAAAAATAGTGACTTGAAACCCCTAAAGCAATCTTTCAAATTTCTCATTGATAACTCCAGAAACATATTTACTCCTCACAGTTTGGAGAACTAGGTTGGTCAGTACTACAAGATCAGGCAAACATATATTTGATCTGACCAGGAAGTCAGCATCAAATCTGATTTTTACAGAGACAAAATCAAAACTGGTAAAACTGGGGTTAAAGAAAGAATGCCAAAAAAATAAAAGAATTATTTTGTACATAAAAGGTAGTTTCAAAGATAAAATAAAATATGAAGCATAATTTAATTGAAGTCACTAGACTATTCCCCAGCATTACACCAAGAGTTCATACAATCACTCATGTAAATAGGTAAAATTCAATAAAAATGAATAAAATTCCCCAACAAATTTTAATGCATTTGTCTCTTTTACTGTGAATCATATACAGAAGTTGCACAGGTCTCCAAGGTACCACATTTCCAAAAACTAATTACATCCATACCAGATAAAGGAATGCATTAAACACCAGTTTGTTCATCCATTCGTTTAGAGAGAGATTTCATTATGAAAAAAGGCACAGCAACTGGATTATGAGCCAAATCCCATTTCCATTCATTTCTGCAGCAAAACCCCCATTCACTGGGACTGGTGTGTCTGTAATATTTCATTTGCAATAAAGCCAGAGACAAATTCTAAAGGGGCAGGGAAGAGTTCCCCAACGAGTCAGAGAACTTTCAAGTCCTTATTACAACCATATTCTCATACAAAAAGGTAGTATTTTCTTCTTCCACAAATATTATTAAACCTATTGCACAGGAACAAGTAATCAAAGCACATCTAGAAGAAATCTGGATCCAATGTTTAAGATAAAGATGTCAGCACCAAATTTTCACTAGCATTCCTTCTCCACAACCTCAGCCAAGTCAGTTTTCTGACACCTCCAACTCTGTATGGCTATGGATAGCTACAGGAAATGGACAACAAATGCTTTAAAGCTGGCATCAAGAAAAGAATAAATATTAGAATATATGCCTGAGTAATTACCCTGAGGTGGTCACAGGTTATACCTACCTCTAGCCATTACACAGTGAATGTATAAACCAGGGGCTATTGCATATAGTAAAAAAAAAAAAATGGATGCATTGAAAATGCATAATTTTACAATTGTCAGCCTACACCTCCAGTTCTGCCTTATCAACAAAAGATAAATGCCAGTGACACAGCGACCGACTAGCATGCAAATTATTTTTTTATGGTTTTATTTATAAGATTAAAACATTTCCTTTGAGACACTGCAGCGGGAAAATAGCAATACATGGTGCATGAATCATGCAGTACTTTTAAGGGAAATATCTATGTGCCCCTATAGCATAATATTGTTAGAGAGATTTGTTTTAGAATTTAGTGCAGGAGTGGATGAACTAAAACATTATTGGACAATATTGCCAGTCGATTACAAGTGTGAATTGTAAATTACATCAACCCAATTATAAAGGAAACCACTAGATATCTTCTGTTATTGATGTGGCATAGATATAATAAAGTGTTTTCGGGCACTAAAAGAAATGCTACATTTTATGCAGCTTCTCCGCTGTGCGCCTAGCACATCAGGGTTGCATCTAATAGGGTTCTGTATAAAAGTCCTCATAATAATTTTTAGACAGAAACCATTCTGTACCTTTGCTATGAAACAAACATCCCTCTTCACCTCCCAGTTTACAGTACTGATTCATGCCCCCCTTTTCTCGAGTCACAGTATCTACTCTAGTTCAAGGAGAAGTGAATCAAAGATAACATGGGTCTTCTGATTCAGGAATTGTTGTTTTTCAGTGGAGACTAACCTCATCTGCATGAATTAAAGTACTAATGAGCTAAACAGCACTGAGACAGACTAGAAAAAAGTGAAATGGGATGATTTTATAATACCATCTATATGCACTATAGAGTAAATCAAAGGATCTTATTTATTAATATTTTATTGATTGTTACTTATAAATAGTAAAGAAAACCAGCAAATTCAGCGGACAGAGTGGGTGTAATAAAGCAAACTACATAAGCCACACACTGCTTTAGCAAAAAAAATGAGCAAAAGTGAATCATTAAGTAGTAGAAGACCTACTTTAAGAAGTCAGCTCTTTTTGAAGATGCCTAAAATGTCAAATCAGCTAGTTGCTGTCAGTGTTCACTGCATTAAAAAAAAAAAAAAAAAAAAAAAAAGAGACATGTTTACGAGCAGTGGGATGCATCAGCTGAATCCCCTTCCAATAGCAGGACCCCTCCAACCCAAGGTGCCCGAGCAGGCTCCCTGGTAACTGAGAATGGCATTGTGACACTTCTGCGTTAAGTGTGGCTTGCACAAAAGTTTCAGATCCATTTTTAGCTCCTTTCTCCCACCCCCACCCCACCCCCCCGAGAGAACTAGCAGTTTAACCAGTTTAACTATTATGTCATTAATATGCAAAACAACTAAAAATCCCTATACACAAAAACTTAACGTAAACCAGTCAGACATCTTCTAGCCAGTTTGCAGACAAGGCCAAATTCCACCACCTCTGTTTTTTGATGCTGGTGACAAATCTCAGTATGTCCAGCTGTCCTTGAAGTTAGGGTGAGCCAAACACCTAAGCAAGTGCCCTTACTTTTCAGAAGCTCAGATTGCTTTTTCACCCTTAAGAATCCCCCTGCTATTACCACAGAGCAGATCCCGACAGACTCTTTGCTGATGCACAGGGAGCAGCATTTTAGCAAACCTTTCATACCCACGTCTGTCAGAATTGCAGTTCCAGGAGAGAGAGATGTCACAGCAGGAGAGAGGGAGGCATTCTGAACCACCAAAGGACTGCGTCAAAGCTCAGCCAAATTAATGTCATAGAAGGAAAAGGGGAGAAACAGCCCCTGCTTCTCTGAGAGAATGGAGAACTAGTGGAGGACTATGGCAACAGATCATAATTTGGTTGCATGCAAACCTTTGGGGAGAAGACACTGATCGTGAATCTAACAGCACACTGCAGAAGTGCATGAATGTTTGCCCCAATAAATCATTCACTGGTTTGCTGCACAACTGACATGCTGGAGGAAGCTCTGAGACATCACCTTTCCCTTGCTGCCAGGAATGTCCCTGTCCCCATCCCTCCTCCTCATCCTGTTACAACTGCACATCACTTGCCAAAAACCCCAAGAGTTTGTGAGAATCTCAAACAACACCAAGCCTCCAATGTCTCAGAACGTTGTCAAACCAGCTTTAAAAATACCCCTGACAATTTCTGGATGCTGAAAATGCGGTAAAGATCCATATCTAAGGGCATAGTTACCAGCTTGAAAGTAAAGCTTATAGAAATTTTTACTTATTATTCATCTCAAATTACTTTATACTGAAGGAAAACCAACAAAAAAAGGAAAATAACTCATTAACCTTACAACGTTTAAAATTGGAAATGGAAGTTAGCTTCACGCTCAGGCCTACTTTTGAGCAATTTCCATGTAAAAGAACATAGTTTTAAACATTGTTTTTTTGGGATCATTTTTCTGAGACTTTTTTTTTCACAACCACTCCTACACTGTTACCCTCTGATTTCCAGGTTCAAGTTTAACTGACAATTTAATGTGTTGCTCCTGCGCTGAAATGGTATGTATCTTGTTTTCATAGGCCTTCTGACATAATGGAAGAACTGTCACCATAGGATAACCCAGAATAAAATCCCCAAAGAAGAAATACTGTACAGGGGCTTTTAAGCTTTACTTGCGTCTCAGTTTAATGGAACAGCAACAGAATTACTGACATGCATGAATAATCACGAAGGCCAGAAAATGCTTGCAGACAGACAACATTATGTGGATCATCACTGAGTTACTATTCTATGCATTTGAAACATACATTTGGTCAGGTAGTATGAAAGCTAAATACTATATAACAAATATATGAATACCTAATGGAGATGAAGTACAAGTTTAATACGGTACTATTGCCAATGAGCAAAACTATCTTTCAATCTGTTATCAATTTCTTGCAATTGTTTCAATCAACTATGACAGGACGTTTCTATTTATGCATTTGTTTTTAAAATGCACAGATTCAAAGATAAAAAAGAAATAGTTTAATTTCGGGTTATACTTTTGGTATAAATTCTAATGATTCTATAAATTTTACATAGTTTATCCAAAAATCTTTATTTTAACTTTTTTTTCTGTGCTGTGAGGAACCTCTAGAATCAGAGACTTCGCATGGACCAACACTGCCAGTCACCTAGCTGCACATGCAAGTCATTAATACATATGATCATAGTTTTGCTAGGATGTCTGTTACAGTTCTGGGGGTAGGAGGAATTTTTCTTCTGCATTTGGTATATGTTTTTATTTGACACTGATGCTATAGGATGCTTTTATGTTTCCAGGCATAAAGTTACTTATGAGTTAAATGGAAATCACAGGATAATCTTCCACTGGTTGTGTATTTGTTATCTTGTAAGTCAGTCGTAAAGGCTTGGTTTGCAGCAGCTTTCTGTCTTTTTATGAAAACAGGCTGAAGGAGTTTGGGTTGTCTAGTCTAGAGAAGAGAAGGCTTCGGAGAGACCTTATAGAAGTGTTCTGGTACTAAAAGGGGATCTACAAGAAAGCTGGAGAGGGACTTTTTAGAAGGGCACGTAGCAGTAGGATAGTGGGTAATGCCTGTGAGAGGGTAGACTTAGATTACATACAAAGAAGAAATCCTTCCCTGTGAGGGTGGTGAGGCCCTGGCACAGGTTGCCCAGAGAAGCTGTGGCTGCCCCCTCCCTGGCAGGGTTCAAGGCCAGGTTGGACGGGGCTTGGAGCAACCTGAGCTGGTGGAAGGTGTCCCTGCCCATGGCAGGGGTAGGGGGGGAACTAGGTGATCTTTAAAGGTCCCTTCCAACCCAAACTATTCTATGAAACACCACCTTCCACACCAATGAAAAAGCCTGGAGAACCACTATTTAACCATAATCCCTAACAAAACACAGATGACATAATATACAAGAACAAGTTACTGTTCTTCTGCA
Organism: Athene cunicularia; assembly: GCF_003259725.1. Taxonomy (NCBI): domain Eukaryota; kingdom Metazoa; phylum Chordata; class Aves; order Strigiformes; family Strigidae; genus Athene; species Athene cunicularia. The sequence continues at coordinate 7,106,450 of NW_020799100.1, forward strand.
TTACCAATATGAAAAGAAAGTCTTAATTATCCTAAGAGATTATCTGAACTGGAAGGAACAGAAGATCCTTTCACCACTCCCTTCACCACTGGGGCAGTGGCAGTGAAAGAACATGGGGGAGAAGGTGAAGAAAATGAGTATAAAATACTGAGGTTTTATGTGACAAGAATAAGGAGAATGCTCAGTTGTAAAACAAGTACATTTTCAAAATTCTTAACATTGTGGTGTTGAATCAAACAAGGAAATCATAGAAATAGGCACGCCAATTTGCTCTGAAATTTTCAAACTGCAAGCCAGGTCTCCAGTTCTGTTCACAAAGCTCACACAAGGTAACTTTTAGCTTAAGTAGAGGGTTTATGACATAGAATGAAACCTACTGATTTGCAGAATTTAAACATACAATTTAACATACTTTTTTTTTTTTTGTTTTGTTTTTTTTTTAATGTACTAGACCTTTTCAAGGTTAGGTCTATATAGCCAGACAGCCTGTGCTCCTCAGAGGTTTAATGCCACATCTTGCAGATGCAGGGTAGACACAAGGCTTAAGCATATGCCCATGCAGAAATCCTCTATGATGAGCTAATAGCATATTCCTTTCTCTCTCTCGTAGTTATATACTTTAAAAAACAAAAAATGTAGAGGCAATAGAAATAATTTACAAATTAGTGAGATAATTGTTTTACAGAAACAGACTATTCTTAATTTTAGCTCCAGCTACTAAAAAAAAAAAAATCTGACAGGCAGTCAGCTGCAGGAAAATTTTGTAGTGGAGTGGATCATAGGATTTACGCCCTTAATACCACAGCTTTTCTTAAAAACATAACTGTAATAAACAAAACACCAAAATTCTGACAGAATTTTTGCTGAGGTGGCAGAATAATTCTGCCTTAATTAGTTTTTGCATCCATAAAAGTCCCAAATATCTGCTCTAGTAATGCCTTTGATAGTCAGGCAGAGGCTTGTATGGTCTTCCAGTCTAATCTGGCTGTGGATTTCAGTTCAAAACTGTGAGGAAATAAGCCACCTATTCTCAGGTCTGGCCTGACATTCAAGGGTCAGAACAGAGGACATAAATCACAACAAGATCTATTTACTGCATCTTTGGCAAACTGGAAGAAAGCCAGAGGGGACAGTGAGAGAAAACAACTACTATTTTAAAACTGACTGGCTTCCTATCCCATACAGGACACAGTAGTATAGCTAACTTTTTACTCAAAAAATATAGCTAAATTAAAAAGAGGGGTTCATATACTCAATACATCGATCTTCATATATTATGTAACTGGATGTATAAAAGATTTTTTAAAATAATTATTCTGACAAGAGTAAATTACGACTCAAAGGAAAAAACCTTCAACACCTGACTGACCGTATCTGCTGTGCTCTCGGAGTTCAGTCTTTCACCAAATCACAAGCTTGCCATTCATGCTTCTATCCACAGAGCCTCTCACTTTATTTTTTTTTTTTAATTAGAAATAATAGCTAAAGAAAGAAAAGGGAGAACAGAATTTATCTGTGTTGACAACAGAAAAAAAAAAAAAAAAAAAAAAGATATAAAATTTGGATTTCACAATCTTGACAGCATGACTTTAAGTTTCCTGTTACAAAGACATTCAAGATCACACACAGGCTGTTAGAACAAAATTAATTCAAGATTTGCTATAGGCAGACGTTCATGTGGAACATAACCTTCTGATCTATTGTGTAAATTTGTCCTAACTGTCCCTACAGGTAAAGATACAGCCCCAATTACAGCATAAAGAAAATTTTTGCATGAATCACATGGATTGTGAAATACACTCTTATTATGCCCAAACTAATTTTTGTAATTAAATAATAATAGTCTCCTGCAAGCCCTACAATTAAAGAAGACAGTGCCTTAAAATTAGAATTGTAAAAATAATTTTTTAAAGTAACGGGCTGGCCTAATTCACCAATTTTTTAGAAGAGTAATCTATCATCTCTTTGCAACACTAATATACAAACTAAATAAAGAGCACAATATTATCAGTCCCACTAAGCATCTCTCAATTACACTCAAATTATTTTACAAATTCCCAAAAGTACATGTATAGTTCACACAAACCAAAAAGACTCCTCAAGTAAAATGAAATGAAACAGGGCTGTAGATCAGGTTTCCAGGAGGTGAAATGTGTTAGACTGATAACTACTAATTTCTGAAGATACTTCAGACTACTCCAGGAAGAATACTTTTGGAAAAATAATGTCTTCATAAAAATGTGTAGAAGCAATAAACCCCTGAGATTAGCAACAGAGCATCTGTTAAGTAGTTTATTTTTTCTGTTAGTAAAAAATCTGACAAAGAGGTCATGCAGAGTTAGTGTGTATGTCACAAGTTAAAATACATTTATTTCTCTGTGAAGCATAAAATATTTACTGTACTGTAATATGTTGCTGATATTAAATAATTCTATCAAAGCCAAGACACATATAAGATCTTGCTGATTTCTTGAGAAAATACCAGCATAAATCTTAGGTTTCTGTATAATTAGCTAGAACAGCCAATAGACCTCATGGTTTCTTCTTGCCTCTTTGTTTCTTAAGGCAAAAAGAGAAATTATGCTGCTTCAGGGAGAATTTGTTCACATATACAGACATTAACACTCCAGCTTTCAGCTCCACATAACCTCATTAACTCTACTGTTATCCTGAAGAAGGACCAAATGTTTTCTCAATTACTCAACTCTAACTGACTTTCAGGTAATAAAATCAGTGTAAATAGAAAATATAGCCCCTTTACACCAAGTGACCATGTACTTACAACTTTCTAACTTTACCTTTCACATCAGGATGTAGCAGCCACAGGTGCTATGGGAGAACCATGACTTGGACAGAGCCAAAGTCACCTCCTAAAATTATCTAACAATGCTACAGGAAGAAAGTATTCACGCTTGAAACCCTAGGAATTTGTAAACCAAGGCATTTCCACGTTTCAACAAGCTTACACTATTTTGAATGCTGTTCTTTGCAAACCGTAATCAAAATTTTATTTTGCTTGGATCTAAGTGCTCTTGTTTGTCTTCAAACAATTTGTAGTGTACATCTTGTATACTGTCAGTGCAGCAGCTGTTTACTGCTACTTACTATTCATAAGCAAGTAATAATATGGTCAAGACTAAACAAATTTGAAATACTTTCAGCCATGGTATTCTACAAATGGTCACTTCCTTCTTTAGCATCGTTTTAAGACTGAATGGAACTTCATAAAATTATCAGCCTAATATTCTTTGTGAAAGCACAACAGAGGGGAACATTGAAAATTCTAATTATAGTGGTTATATTATGAAAAGCCTACTACCCCATTTTATTAATTTCAAATATTGTACTCCTCATGAATGTTTCAGAAACAAATGGAATTTTTCATTTTTGTGTAGTTGCGGCCAACTGTGCCAGTCTGAAGGTTACTATATAGTCAATAGCATGTAACATTCCTTTAAATTTACTACTTTACTACTACTATTCTAGTTTAAGCTGCCTTAATAGGTAGGATTGACTGTTTTACAACTCACATCTTCAGATAATATCAGATAAACCCAGTCCAATTTAAATAATAAAACATTAAAAAATTTTAAAAAGAGCGATACAGCCATGCCCATTTTATCTGTTAAGAGTAATTGTGAGTGTTACCTAGCAAAGTTCCCAGGTCTCAAATTTTATCAATTCAGAATTTTTCTCATCTTTACTATTAAAGAGAGACATGCCCTTGGCTAACACATTAGTCATCTACCTTCTAGCAAACACACCTGGTCCATCAGAGAAGTTAAACAGTGGTGAGCCTTAGTGAAGCTCAGAAGTTCTTTACAGAGCTGTGAAAAATTATATTCCAAGCACAAAATGGAAGGAAAATCCTAAGTAATCATCAATAGTATTATAAAATTCCAGAGTAACACTCTTTCCAAAACTCTGGAGAATGATAACCTGCTGCTTCCAAACTGGTCTTTCCCCTTTGACTTCACTTGTTTGCTCTCAGGTAGTATTTGGGACAAGCAGTTTTTGCTCTCTGGGGTACAGTCAACCCCTCTGATATTCCTCAAAAGAAATTAAAACAACTTTGATAAGAAAAATGGGACAAAATACTCCATTCTTCACACATTCACTCATTCAAGCTATGGACCAAGAGGAGACAATGCCAGTCTCATTTCAAGTAAGTCTACTTCTCTTAAATAAGACCATCCAGTAAGTTGGCTAACCCTTTCAGAAATCTTTTCAGGATTCACCATACCTGTAACTTATATTGACGGAAAGGAAGAGGAAAAGAAATTTTGCTTCTAACTCCAAACACGTCACTGCATACAAACATGTTCTGTCATAGAAATATTTTCTTAATTATATAACCCATTCAATATTAATGTCAGGTTTTCCTTCTGACTTTCACATGCTCAAAAAAGAACAATTATTTCTTGCCCCCCTGCCTC